>NC_142087.1:33009336-33221836 GCF_054644295.1 Miniopterus natalensis | reverse complement strand
ACGTCGTATAGGGAGTGCTAGTTGGCATCACTTTGTAATTTAAAAACACCACAGTGTATTTTAATTTGGTTGCATCCTAAAGACTCCTCTTTCGTCCTGGGTCACTCACTATGGGATAGGAAGGGAGTGGGCTTATCCCATGCGTGAGTAGGTCTAAATTTAGGTTTCCTAGAACAGGTGGGAGTGACATTCTCGTTAACAAAATTTCCCAGGTGATGGACGGCTGACCTTTGGAGGATCTTAGTTACAACCACTTTAACACAAAGATACGTAATACTATTTATTCTACTTTCTGTCTTTACTATGTGGCGTGATTATAGTGCAAACATTGGATCATAAAGTCATAATTATTAGTCATTTTTATGTGCTTTTGTAGACCTGTGACCTAGAGCAGGTAATTTCTCTCCCTGCGCCTCCACTTTCTCATCTGTAAAGTGGGGTGATGATGATGATGTACTTAGCGTGCGCGGCTGTGAAGGCCACAAGCTTTCACTCTCAGATGCACGAGTCAGATAGGTGTGTCCCAAAGCTGATGCTTGCTGGGTGCTTCCTACTCTGTCAGCAGGTGGCTTGGCGCCACGCCCATGCTCAGCGTGAGGCCTGCACCTTGGTGTCCCCAGCGAGTCTCTCAGGCGCACTTTACTCACCCTTGGTCCCTCTTCCTGAAAGCTGGGCCGTGGCCCGTGCAGCATCCCGACCTCCTGAGCACGTGAACCTGTCTCTGTGCAGAATTCATGGCCGTGCAGGGTCCACAGCTGCCTCCTTCAGGGTTGCTTTCCCGCCCACGACGCCTCCTTCACTGTCTCCACGTCCTCTGTGGTCGTGGTGGCATCTGCAGGTCATTGTTTGTCCCTTGCGTGCTGCTGCTCCCAGTTTCTCGCACACACGTCCTTGCTGTGGATGGCTCACGTGCCTGGGGCCTCGTTTTTAGCTCCTCTCTGTGATGCTGGCTCTTCGAGGACCGTGTCAGGGAGCCCTGGTCTAGTGGTCACGCTGAGAATGTGAGCATCGGGCTGCCCGGTGCTAGGAACCGGCTGGATTGGTTGTGAGAATAACGCCCTGGATGCTATGATGAGAACATGTGAATTATTTCCCCCGATCCTATTCCTGAAGGACCTGTTAGCACAGCTACTTTCTAGATGGCACCTGTTTGGGTAAACCCCTGAAATCTCCCACAGTAACGCAGACCCTGGACTTCTTCCTGCAGCCCTCGGGTTTGATGCACCTGAGGCTGGTTTGCAGAAGGAGCCCACCACCCTGCGCTAGTCTGAACAGGACGTTACTGGGCATGTCGTGCGATACTGTTTATAGTGTTAGCACAAAACTGTTAACATCAGTGAAGATGATCCTGAAAGACTCATTTAGATGGATTGTCCTGAAAATTGTCACCCAGGTCAGGACCACTAGCTACAGCTCAGCACCAGAAATGCTAGAATTCAAGGGGGATTCATTCAGTGGAGTTTTTTCCCATGGAACTCGGTGGGCGTCAGCCAGCGTTTGGTCACCTGGCGAGCAAACACCGATGCGTCGCTCAGGAGTCTGTTCTGTTGGGAACTTGCGTTGAAGAGACACACGCCTTATGTGCAGCGGGTGACAGCAAAGGGGACTCAGTCATTTTCACAGGGTCCTTTCTGTTTCCTCCATGGGTTTTTTGTTTTCTTTTTAAGAACACGGAAGCTGTGATTTTGTAATTTGCAACGCGAATGTCCCTGTAATTTATACCTTTGTAGTCAGGCTCATTAAACTGTCTCCTTTGCCTCAAGGCTGCTCATCCTGCCGTGTGTGCTGTGCTCCCCAAACCTGTGAGCATGTGGGGTGAATATCAGCCTCACTTTCTGTGGCATGACCTGTGGGGCAAGGCGAGCGGGGACTTACACTTGCTCCCGACCGCCTCTCCCCACCAGCCTGGGTCTCAGCGCCAGTGCTCTCTGAACACGGGATGAGGGACCATGGAGCTGCAGCCTGGGTCTGGCTGGGGCACTCACAGCCCCTCGGCTCTGCCCCAGTGCCCAGTGCCCACTGGGCTTCCACATCCTTTCAGTCGATGAACATTTGAATACCTGTCCCCTCTGGCTGAGGGGCTGGAGGTGGTCTCCCTAGTGCAGTGTGGACGCAGCTCCTGAGGGAGTGTGGTCTCAGGCTGAGCTATGTTAACTGGCCCCTAGATCTGTCCCTCGTAGTTTTCAGGACAGTCTCTGGGTTCCTGGGGAGAACAGTCTGTGTCTAGCATGGCCATGCTTGCAGTGTTTCGCTCTGGGATGTGCCTTGTGGTGAAGGGCAGAGTCGGTCTGTGTTTTCTTAGGCAGCAGAGTTATTTACTCTCAGTACCGACTCTTAACAGAGTTCACAGTGTGTCTCCTTCGTGAAAACCACGATTCTGGTCTAAACTTATTTTCTAATGTTACAGTTTTTACTCTCTGAGTTATACGGATAGTCACTGGAAAAGTACATGCACGGCCAGGTAGCCCGCTGAGACCACCGCTCTTGTGTCATCTAAAGTGTTTCGTCTTTGCACTTTCATCACTCACTCACCGGGACCACTCCCTGAGAACCCACGCACTGTGGCCATTCTGGGTGTGAGGGGGAGGGAAGGGCCCTGCCTCCCCTCCCCTCCGCTCCACGAGTCTGCAGCCTCTGCCGGGCCACAGGGCTGCCAGCAGGAGCCCCAGGCGGGGCAGAAACTTGGGCGTGGCCACTTGCTTGTGGCTCATAAAGTGGCCAGCGCCCCTCGCCCCTCCGCAGCCACTCACGAGCAGTGTGCTCTGGTTAGGGTCCTGTTCCAAAGCTGTTCTGGGGGCACTAACGGGAACCGCAGCCCTCGCCGTGACAGCTCACTTCTCTCTTTCCTTTCCTTGACACGCGTGGACAAAGACCTCGATGGCCTTCTCTAGTTGCAAAGTACAACCTGAGTAACTTAACCGACTCCACCTTGGTTGGCTGCGACAGATTCGTGCGGATCTTCCACCTCAACCCAGGCCTCCTGGTGGGGCTGTGGAAGGTAAGACTGGGGCGGCCTCGTGGGTGCAGGCGTCCCTCCCTCTCGACCCCACGTCTACTCACCATGGGCCGGGTATCAAGTGTGTGCTCCTTTCGGACTTCTGGACTTCTCCTGGGCCGCATCCCTTTGACCATCCCACCAGCTGCATTTTTGTGGCAAGATGACCCTCGATTCGGCAGAGGCTCCTTGCTGTTCTGCCCTCACAGACGACAGCCACCTTTACTGTCATGGTCCCATCCCCTCGGGCAACCTACGTTCCTTTCTTCCCTTTCCCTGTCCTTTCTCTGGAGTCTGTCTGTGTGTTTGACCCGGGCGTCTCTCCCATGTGTTTCTGACCCTGTGGATGTGGTGGTGAGTGAGTCTGCCCTGCGTGGAAAGGTATAGGGACTCCCCTCTCCCACCAGGTGAGGGGTTTTTTTTTTCTCACCAGTCAGGCCACAGGCCAGTTCCCTTCTCAGGGCTTGTTTTCTGGGCACTCACTTCTGGGGGAATCATCAGTGTGATGTTCCCAGGTTCACCACGGGTTCCTTAGTGGCTGTGGCCCATGGGTATTTTTTTTTTAAAAATATATCTTTATTGATTTCATAGAGAGGAAAGGAGAGGGAGAGAGAGAGAGAGAGAAACATCAGTGATGAGAGAGTCATGGATCGGCTGCCTCCTGCACGCCCCTGACTGGGGATTGAACCCGCAACCTGGGCATGTGCCCTGACCGGGAATTGAATGTCGATCGCCTGGATCCTAGGTTGATGCTCAACCACTGAGCCACACCCAGCTGGGCCTCTGGGTATTTTTTAAAAAAATAGGTTTTTATTGATTTTAGAGAGAAAGGAAAGGAGAGGGAGAGAGAGAGAGAAACACTGATGAGAGAGAAACATCAACACCCATTAGCTGCCTCCTACACACCCCCTACTGGGGATCGAGCCTTCAACCGGGCACGTGCCCTGACTGGGAATCGAACTGTGACTTCTTGGTGCATGGGTCGGCACCCACTGAGTCACACTGGCCCTTGGCAAGGCCCGTGGGTGTTTAAGATAGCAGTTCCTAAATTTGATTCAGAGAATGCGGGGTGTGTCCCTGTGGGAAGACTCACCAGGACCTGGGGCTCCAGCATCGCCCCGTGGTGCCTCTTTCTCTTCTCAACCTGCCCGGCTTCAGTGTCTCTCCCTCCCCCACTCTGGGTGACACAACCAATAGGCCAGGCCATAGTTTGCCTGACTGGAATCCTCCCATCTCTGGGGGCCCCTCTATCCGGTTGGCTTCAGTCTGGCCACTGGTCACCTGCACCAGGCAGCGCCAGCTGTGAGTTTGGAGGAATGGGGTTCGTTTCCTGCACAGTCACATGTGCTGGGTCCCCCAACCTGATGGATGAGTGAAGAGCTGGAATCTAACCCTTGGCAGTGGGTTCTCCCAACCACACAGGTACAGGAGGGAGGAAGGTCACACCATGGATGTTAGGTATTTGTGGAACTGATCTTGTATCTGTGAAGCTCTTCCTGGGATCGTCTTTGTCTTTGAAAAGAGCTTGAGATAACCTGGAACCGACAAGATCTGTTTCCACAGTTGCCATGCACAGTACAGAATTTTGCTGTCTCACAAGTACTAGGATGAGCCCCCTTTCACCGCACGCCCTGCGTGTTTGGTGAGGCGTGGCCCTGCTCTCAGTGTGACCTGCACACCTAGGTGGCAGTGGTGCATGAGCAGTACAGGGCCCCGGCCTGCAGTCGGCGTGCAGCGAGGACAGCCTCCGTCTGCAGGGCGACGCACTCGGTCTTCACCACGACCTTGTGAAGATTCAACCATTTCAGCTGAAAAGTGTGTTCTTTCCAATCACCCTTTCAGAGGGCAGAAGAGCTGGCGTTTGTCATGGCCAACCTGCACTTCCACCACCTCGTGGAGAGGAGCACGCTGGGCTCGGCCACCATGTACGTACCTGTTCGCTGTGCATTCAGTTTTCGTAAAGTCAACACAATCGCAAGTTGATGCCATCTTAATATCCTGAGAATAGCTAGGAAGATACTCTGCTCCTCATCGGCAGACGCGAGCCCGCAGGCGTAATCACCGAGCTGTTGCTGAGATAATTGGATTATTCATGAGAGCACAGTGGCTTTGTTTGTTGTGGGTTAAGGATTCTGTGCCTCATCGGATGTTATTTATAGGGCGGGCACCTTTGTCGCTCAAAGGTGCCGGTGTGTCCAGGAGCCGCCTGTGCTTTGCACCAGTGTGAGCGCTCACACCGGGGAGGCTCAGACCTCACCACGGTGAGTCGGGCCTGCAGGTGAATGTTTGCTTGTCCTCCGCAGCGCAGTCCTTTCAATGCATCGGAGGGTCTTCAGGTGGGGAACATGCTTCCCATTTCACTACAGTGTCTCACTTTTAATTTTTTTTTAAAATTCTCACCCTAGGATATTTTTTTCATTGATTTTTTTTTAGAGTGGAAGAGAAGGAGGGGGAAAGAGAAAGAGAGATGCATCCATTGGCTGCCTCCCGCGTGTGCCCTAACCGGGATCGAACCCATGACCCTTCGGTCCAAGGGCCGGTGCTCTAACCACTGAGCCAAACCGTCCTGGGTTTACTCTCTTTACTTTTCAATCTTATCTGAATGCTTTTGTTACCTTGTGCAGTATAAGCTTCTCTTACTGAAGAAAACCTTGCTCATCGTGGCTCTGGGCCCTCTGCCTGGGTCCCTAACCTGTGGGCTGTCACAGGCGTGGCAGCCGGGCCTGGACGCTGAGGCACGGAGGAGCCGAGGGCCCGCAGGGCTGCTGCCCGGGTGGTCTGTGCACCCCTACGCAGCTCACGGCTCTGCCTGTCTTTATAGGAGCGGGGGCATGGAGCTCATGGTGTTGGGGTTCCTGGGGTTCCTGTAGGGGACTGATGGGGCCGGTGCTTAGAATACACGCTCGTTTCTTCTCTAAAAAGAGTGTTTTCAACTCCAGCACTTCGTCCCTGGCGTTGACACACCTGGGTGTGCTTTCTTTTGCTTCCAGCCCCTACGAGCTGCCCCCTCACACCCCCCTTTTGGACGACAGCCCCGAGTATGGGCTGCACGGCTACCAGCTGCACGTGGACATGCACAGCAGCGGGACCTTCTACCTGTGCAGCACGTTCCGAAGCCTCTTCGCCAAGGAAGGTGACGCTGAGCCCCTGGCCCGTGTGAGACGACAGACCCGGGCGGGCGGGGGGCCCATGTCTGTATCGGAGTTCGGGCCTGCACCTGAGCCTGGCCACTTTGCCACCGGGTGGCACGTGGTCGTCCGGGCCCCCGTGCCACTGCAGGACTCGTGAGATCGCCCAGGCAGGTGGAACCCGTAGCTCCGGCCCCTCCTCTCCCCGAGCGTGCGCCACTCACCTTTTCTGCTGGCGCTTCCCCCATCGTTTGCCCCACCGCGCCCCCTCCTTCAGTGCATCGAGCGCGCTTCAGGGCTGAGAATGCAGCCGATGTGGGCACGCGTCCGTGCGTCCCGGAGGAGAGTGCGTGTCTGTGCTGGGTGGGGCGCCCTCAGTTGAGGGTCGGTAACGGTGGCCGATGGCGCGGAGGTCTCCCGCGTCCTGGCTGCTTCTCCGCCGCTGGTCTTAGCGGTCAGGGGGTGTGGGGGGGGGGGCACTGAGGCCTCCAGTGTGGTGGTGACGCGTGTGTTTTCATCGACTTCCTCCCTCCTTGCTGCGTGTAGTTGCAGCTCTGTAATTTCATTCATAGGCATCGAGGGTTATGTCCTCTTGACTAGGGGGCCCCTTATCCTTGATGAGACCTTTATTCCGGGTGATGGCTCTGCTCTGGAGCCTCTTCCACCTGATGGACACAGGCGCTCCAGCTTTCCTGTGACGCGCCAGCGTGGCATGTTCTCCATCCCTCCGTCCTGCCCACTCGTGCCGTTCACACGGCCGCTGTGTTTCTCGGTCCCCTGTGGTCTGTGGGATCCATCCCTTTTCTTGTGCCGTTTATTTGTTGAAGAAACGGACTCTGCGGGTCTCTACAGTGTCTGCATTTTTGATGGCTGCTCCTAGTATTAACACGTTTCTCTAGCTTGCTTAGATTTAGGTTTTTCTTTATTTTGGCCGGTGTACTTCATACGTGACGCCCTGCACTTCCTTCCTGTTGAATTTATCAGAAGGACGTGGCATCTGCTTCTCTAAACGTTAATCATATTAAGAATGATCAGCAGGGTCCGGGGATTCTCAGCCTGGCCTTTTTATTATGACTCTCTCCATGATGTTTACCAAGCGGTTTACTAAGTGATGGGCACCTCTGTTCATTATTTTTATTAGCGACTGTAAAATGACTCCCTAGTTCTGCCATTCTTCCTACACCCGTTAGCTAGGATTTGTCCGTAAAGAAGAGATTCCTCTCATCAACTGGTTAGTTACCATGAAACCTAGTTAGTGCCGGGAGGGCAGGGCGCACGCTGGAGCCCTTCTCTTTGTTAACTTGCAGCATAGGGAGCCGATGCTTCACTGGAAGGTGTGTGAGTCTTCAAAGGGGAGGTGTAAGTTTTTCTGGGAGGTATTGTTATTAAGTCACGGATTCAAAAACAGTTTATGTATTTTAGTCTCCTCGCAGGCATTATTCTTTTTATTGTTACTGTGATCCGCTCCCGTGTGTTTTCACACGGCTCCGGTCCGTTTGGCAGCTTGACTGGGATCTAACACAGGACA
Source organism: Miniopterus natalensis (assembly GCF_054644295.1). NCBI lineage: Eukaryota > Metazoa > Chordata > Mammalia > Chiroptera > Miniopteridae > Miniopterus > Miniopterus natalensis. Next base: position 33,214,185 of record NC_142087.1, on the reverse strand, counting down.
GCTCAGGCTCGCCTTTCTGTTCCTCCCCGGCTGGGATGGGTACTTTCTCTGGCAGCGCTGGCTCCTTTTAGTTCCTGCTACACGCGGCATTTAGCGACCACAGCCTGGATCCCAGACCTGCAGGCACCTGGGGTTTTCATGCCTTTTAGGATTTTCAGTAGGCAGAGCTAAGAAGTTTGTGGATTTTGTTATGTGAAGAAATAAGTCATGCATTTATTTAAATTAAATCTTAGGGTTTTTAATTAACTTCTTTGATTATATATTTGTTTTTTTCCCCTTAGGCTGAAAGTCTTTGTTCTAAACAACATCAAAATATTTAATAATTTCAAAATAACAAAACTGATATTATTGCCAATAATGAACCTACTGAATACTCTTTAAATTAAAGATTTCCTTGTGGTTCTTTGTGTGCTTGAGATATGTCACGCTAGATACAAAATTAAGTCCCCTGACGTGACCTTCCTCTGCGCGGTTGTGCTACCATTTTGACGTATAGTGATTTGTTCCAGTTGGTTTTTTATTTTTCAAGATTGCTTTGCTACTTTTGTACATTAAAAAAAATTACCACGTTTACATGGTCTGGAAGTTGAAAGAATGAAACAGGGTGGTTCAGAGAGGTTTGTGTCTCCCCTTGCCCCTGGCCCCCTTCTTTCCCTCCCGCCAGAGGCGGCCCTTCTGGAATCTTTGGCTCATTCTCTTTGAGGACGTGATGCTACACATCAGCACATTCATACTTCCCCCGGTGTTTAGAAAGAGCACGTTACTCCCTTTTAAGTTCCTGGCTTTTTCCCAATTATTAATATATTCTGCAGGCTATTCTTGCGCATGAGAGAGAGCAAGGGAGAGAGCGAGCGAGCTTTCTTGGGCTCTTTCAAGCAGGTGTGTTGAGCATAAAACGAAATGTCCGTGTAGGGGCCTTAACGGCGTCTCCCAGGGGCTCCCAGTCTTGCTGTTGCACAGGGTGGGGCGGTGACTGGCCTTGTTCACACTTCATCCCACAGTCTGCCTGCTGGTCTTGGGGAGACTTTCTTAGAAATAGGGTTGCTAGGTCAAAGGGCAAATGTATGTATTTTCTCAGGAGACGCTGGCAGATGCCCCTTGGTGAGGCGGGACCATTTTGTATTCCCAGTTTAACGGGGATATTAAGTTAATAAAATGTTTTATTCTCAAGCATGTTTGTTTTAGGTTTTTAAAAATATGTTCTTACAAGTTAAGGTGTTTTTTCCTATTCCTAGATTAGTTTTTTAAAAAATTAAGAAAAAAGTTCTATTGATTTCTAGAGAGTGAGGAAGGGAGAGGGAGGGGGAGAGAGAAATACTGACCCAAGAGTGGAACATGGTCACTGCCTCCGCCCCTCCAAACCCCACCAGGGATCAAGCCTGCAACCCGGGCATGTGCCCTGATGGGGGAGCCGAACCCGTGACCTTTCTGTTAATACTGATAAACCCATGAGAAGGTTAGACGTTGTTATGACACAGGGTGCTAAGTGAAATGAAGGACAGTGGAGACTGAGAACAAGTCACCTTTGTCGGTTGCCTTCACAATAAAACCACATTTTCACCCTAAGGCGACTTTACGGGAGGCCCAGGCGCGTTTTCTCAGCACGTGGTTGTATGGTCAGGAGTCAGCAGAGGGCGCTGTTGCCATCAGAGTCACCTCCGCGCTTCGGAAAGTGGGAACCTGAGTGTCCTCAGCGGTCTCGTGGTTCCACGGGGCATGTCTAGCAAACCGCAGCCCTGCCAGTGCAGGTGGGCCTGGCAGCACCTTGCCCCTGTTTTTAAAGAACACTTTCTCCCCTTCAAGGAGAAGCAGTTTTATATCACGTCCCTGGAACTGAGGTGGCTCTGTCTGCTGTCACCATGTCCCTGAAATGGAGTGGCTCTGTCTGCTGTCTGTCATCAGGGAGCTGTGGGATACCTGGCCGACTCCCAGGAGGCCACCTGCAGGGAGTGACAGGCAGTCCTTCATTAACACCCAGCTATTCAATGCAGGGACCCTGCCCTGCGCAGGGGACAGGTGTGTGGCAGACACGGGGCCTGCCCAGCCCGGTGACAAGGGCATGGGGAGGGGAGGGTTCTGAGGAAAGCGGGGATGGCATGGAGCTGACTCCGTGGGAGACACCCGGGGATCGGAGTCCCTGGGTCCAGCAGCTCTGTCCTTGTCCGCCTGAGGCTCTTGCCTTGGGCCCCAGCATGGGCCTGGCAGCTCAGTTCCCGGGCTGGGACCACCCACAGGGTGTATCTGGGGAGCCCAGGTCATCGTTTCCTAACAGGCCTCCCAGCACCTGGCAGGGCCGCCTCAGCGGACACAGTGTCCGGGCACAGGCTTCTCCACCACTGATGGTGCATAAAAAGCTCACGTCCTGCTCTCCTGAAGGTTCATTTGACTGTTTCCTGGCACCTTTGTCACAGTCCTCCCCCGGGACCCGGGCGCTTCTCCTTGGACTTGTCTGTGTTCTGCACCTGACCAGTCACGGCCGCCTGAGAGTCATCGTAGAAAGATCCCTGTGACCTCTTTTCAAGGATTTACGATCCTCAAACCTGTGCATTTGCTACCTGCTTCTTTGTGTGTTGCCACTAAAATGAGGCTGAAAGAAAGTTTAGGCGGAGAAATGTTTTACCACTGCGTTGGACTTATGAGAGGGATGGTGGGGTGGGGATGGGGGTGGGAGAAGCAGGCGGGAGATGCCAACAGAGGAATCTGTAAGTCAAACGGGAGCTTGCGCGGGTGCCTGGTGGGGTGGCCTGTATACATTTTGTTTTTTGTGCTTTTGGAAATGTGGATGGTCTGTTGCCATTGGGTCCCCAAGGCCAGCCCCAGGCTCAGGGATCTGCTAGGAAGACACAGGGCTCCGGGTACAGTTGTGCCCATGGCTACATTTATTCCAGTGACAGGGCCCTGGGCAAAACAGGGAGGGAGAAGGTGCAGGGGTCAGCCAGTGTCGGGTGAGTCCCTCGGAGCCCTCTCCCTGAGGACTCACGCGGGGTGTGCTTACTTCCCAGGGATGACATGTGAGAACACGTGTGACATGTTGGCCACCTGAGATGCTCCTTGGAGACTCGGCCTGTCCCGGGGTTTTTATCGGGGGCTGGTCACGTAGGCGCCCTCTGCCTGGCTCTGCCAGCCTTCCAGACTCCCGGAGGGAAAGGGGTGTCCAGCCTCAGCCACCCTGTGGTGCAAACTGGTCAGGTGCCCCGAGCCGCGCTTGCCACTTAGGAGTGGATCCAAGGGCCAGACACCAGCGAGGGCCAGCCTGGCGAGCGGCCCTTTCTGAGAACAGGCAGCTGGGGCCACTGTGTGAACTCCTTCCTGCGCCTCGGCCCACGAACACGAACACGAACTCGTGGGTGAGAGGAGGCACAGCCGGTGGAAGCAGGCAGGCGTGGCCCAGTGCCTGTGACGTGTAAACAGAGCCTGAAAAGGGCGTGACCAGCAATGCACAGCGAAGGAATGTGTGTGTTTTGATCTTTGTATCAGACTAATGATCGCCAGTTCTCAGAGGCTGACGGAGAACGTTTCGCACAGGACAGCATGTTTGTTCTTGTCACAAGGACCGAGAGGGAGCGATGCCGAGGGGCAAAGGAAAGAGCTTGAAGTAACAAGCGGTCATTTGGCTTTTTATCTGCGTTGTTATAAAAGTGCATTTAACAGCTGATGTTTTATTATGTGTTTGAATTTCTGAATATCTAGGAGTTTATAAAGAGGCAAATAAAAATCACCCATGGAGAACTGTTGTTTATATTTTGGTCCCTTTTTAGGTTTGTGCCTGTGGACCACACTGTGTGAACAGCCTGCTTCCTCCCCTCACAGTGACCCTGCGAGCAGTTTCCCAGGTCACTAAGTAGTCCTTGAATATCTGATTCTGAAAAGTTGCCTGACATTCCATTGTTTGGTTTTACCGTGATTGATTGACCTGATCAGGCCCCCATTTTTCATGATTATAGAGCTGCTATCATGAGCATTACTCTGAGAAATCTTTGATGATTTGAGAGGTGAAAGGGACATCTGTTTTAAATTTGCATATGTCTTTGAATGTTAGGTTGACTATTTAAGAAAACTATTGATCACAGCAGAGGTTTATGGTTATTGTAGTGGCCACTGGCCAGCTGTTTAGGGGCATGTTCGTACGATCCAGCTTCAGGATGGCTTCTCATGTCGGTGTCCTTGCTTGCAGGGTCACATCAGGACCTACCTGGCCGGGTTCCCGGCGGTGAAGGTGAGGCCGTACGGAGTGCCTCCAGGATGCTTAGCTTGTGTTGCTGCTGTTCTGAGTTTTACATTTCTCTTTTTCCCCCGTGTATTCTTATTTTTTATTGAATTTATTGGGGTGACATTGGTTAAAAAACTATATAGGTTTTGGATGTACAATTCTATAGTACATCAGCTGTACATTGTATTGTGTGTTCACCACCCCAAGTCAAACCTCATTTCATCACCATTTATCCCCCCTGTACCCTCTTCTACCTCCCCCTACCCCCCTTCCTCTCTGGTGATCACCATGCTGTTCGTGTTTACGAGCCCCCCCCTTAATCCCTTCACCTGGTTCACCCAGCCCTGAGATCCCCTCCCCTCTCACAGCTGCCAGTCTGTTCTCTGTGTCTATGAGTCTGTTTCTATTTTGTTTGCTAGTTTATTTTTTTCACTAGATTCCATATATAAGTGAAATCATGTGATATTTTCTTTCTCTGATTGGCTTATTTTACTTAATACTCTCTGGGTCCATCCATGCTGTCGCAAAGGGTGATATTTCCCTCATTTTTCAGCTGCATAATATTCCATTGTGTAAATGTACCACGGCTTTTTTATTCACTCATCTCCTGATGGACAGTTGGGGTGTTTCCAGGTCTTGGCTATTGTAAATAACACTACAGTGAACATGGGGGTGCATATATTCTTTCAAATTAATGATATACCTCCAACTCTGTTCTTCTTTCTCAAGATTGTGGTAGTTATTTGGAGTCTTTTGTGGTTCTATATAAATTTTTTTAAAAATATATCTTTACTGATTTCAGAGAGAGGAAGGGACAGGGAGAGAGAGAGATAGAAACATCAATGATGAGAGAGTCATTGATCGGCTGCGAGCCCACAACCCAGGCATGTGCCCTGACCAGGAATTAAACCTCGATCGCCTAGAGCCTAGGTTGATGCTCAACCGCTGAGCCACGCCCAGCCGGGCTATATAAATTAAAAAAAAAAAAATCTTTATTGATTTTAGAGAGAGGAAAGGAGAGGGAGAGAGAGAAAGAGAAAGATCAATGATGAGAGAGTCATTGATCGGCTGCTTCTTGCACACCCCCGACTGGGGATTGAGCCTGTGCCCTGACCGGGAATCGAACTCCAATCGCCTGGATCCTAGGTCAATGCTCAACCACTGGGCCACACCCGGCTGGGCTATATAAATTTTTGGAATAGTTGTTCAAGTTCTGTAAAACACACCATTGGTATCTCGATAGGAATTGTGTTGAATCTATAGGTTGCTTTGAGGAGTGTGGACACTTTAATGATGTTAATTCTTCCAGTCCATGGACATGGTATATGCTTCCACTTATTTGCACTTCCTCAGTTTCCTTCTTTGTGTCTTATCATTTTCTGAGCACAGGTCTTTTACCTCCTTGCTTATCCCTAGGTGTTTTATTTTTTGCATTTCTTTTCTAACTGAATTTCTGTTAGTTTCTGTTTGATGGATCCCATTGTTTTCAGTGTTTACAGGATTTATACGAGTTATGTTCTTTGCACGTATTTTCTTCATTTTGTCTGTTGCCTTTTGATTTGGTCTGTGTTGTTCTGGATCTCCTAAAGGGTTTTTGAAGTGTATGTAAACCTGTGCTTCCTTTGATTAACAAAAATCATGTCTAGTCTGTAGGTTCCCATGCCCCCCTCTTAGGCTCCCTCCCTCTCTCCCTCCCTCCCTCCCTCCCTCCCTCTCTCTCTCTCTCTCTCTCTCTCTCTCTGTGGAGGACCAGAGCCTCTTCTGCATGTGTCCCTCGCAGGCAAGGTGTTTCAAGCTTTACTTCTGTATCTTGTTATGAAAATACATGTCCCTCCCCTAGCATAAAATTTCTTGCTCATGAGCTTTTGTCAAGGACTTCTGAGTTATTTTCATCCATTTAGTCTCTTAGATGTATTTGGTCATTACTCAGTCAGATTTAAAAATACCTCACTTGCATTTTGATCAGATTTGTGTTAAATATGTACATTAATTTGGAAGGAATTGATCTGTTTTTATTTGGGGCTTTGGACTCTCTCTCCATTTATTTAAGGTGGGAGGCATGTTCCTTGTAGGTCCTGTACCTACCTCTCTGCTCTTTGATGCTTCCTCTTTGAGTTATCACTGTGAGTAAGTTCTCTTATTTTATGTTTCTATTATTTGTTTGTTAGATTCATTCTCTATCCTATAGAGTTTTGCAATATGTTTCTCATTAAAATACCGATTAAATAACAAATATTCAATGCTTGCTCTTTAAGGCATCACAGGAAATGTTGAGGGGATAGAAGATGTGGGTCTCAGAAACTTTGTTTTTCCTTCAACACATGGGGTGGTTCAACTTTTCACCGGAACCTGATACGCCCCGATAACCTCTCTTTAAGAAAGTCTTTTAAAGTTTTCATTGTTTGTTTCAGATATTTTTTGCATATAGCATGCTATCTCATTTTTACTGGTTCCCAAAATAGATGACTTTTTTTATTCCCTATGTTCCTCGATACTAATTACTTTCTGTGCTTCTAGGTTGACTTGTGCTCCCTACGCATTTATCGTAACAGGGAGGCGTTAGAAATAGCACCGTCCTGCCTGGTGGTGATTACCTAGAAAGATTAGGACGGATAACTTCTCATAGCACCTTCCTCCGCGGCTGTTAGTACGTTTCCCCCTGCTTTGCTCACCTGGTGACCCATTATAAAAAATCAGCATTACGAGTGGCTGCTCCCAGATGGAGAGCCCTGCTATCCATACGTTCTGTCAGAGCTCTCGGGGTGGGCGGCACTTCACGTGCAGGCAGGAGCCTGCGTGATTCCTGGGGCCCTGTGTGAAATGCAGCTGCAGGCTCCTGGTCGGGATGTCATTAGGAATCCAACATGGGGACAGCAGAGCATTAGTCTGGGGCCCTTGCAGCTCACGGGTGGCCTGAGCTGGCTCTGCCCTGACCCAGGACTGTGCAGAGGAGCCTCAGCTCCTGAAGACCGTGAGGCGAGTCCTTTTCAACTTTTCTTGCATTTTTCTTACATAAACCGACCCTCTTTGCTCTTGTGGACACAGCAGTGACAGAAGGCTGGTGGAGAGCATGCTGGCCTTTAAGATACTGTGAATGTCACAGCCGTGGCTGGGAAGGGAGCGTGTCTGGTGGTGACAGAGTGACAGCAGCCTTGCTTCCGGCGGAGACCTCACGCTCAGTAGCTCCGACACTGCCATTGAGATGTTATTGGCTGTGGTGCTTTGGGGTCCATTTTCAGCAGTGTCCTGAGGATGAGCCACATGGAAAATGGAAAATGAGGTCTCGTTTCTGTTCGGCACGTCCGGCTGCCGCCAGCTGGAGGCCTCTCGCTGCTGCGCACGGTCCAGCAGGACGGCAGAGCCGCGCAGGGCCAGGCAGAGCCACAGCTGGCTGTTCGGATCCTCATTACCGCACCTCCGCCGAGGCCGCTCTGCAGAGCTCCTGCCTGCTGCCACCGAGCCCCGTGTGACAGCGGGCTTGCCTGGGAGGGCAGTGCCATTGGCTCTCACTCCCGCACCTCGGGCAGGAGGGGAGCGGCTGCACGGTTCCTGCTAATTCCTCACAGCCTCTGTCCTTGGAACAAGAGCAAGCTGGGCCACAGCAGCCCATCGCCCGGGTTCCCGCTCCCTCCCGCAGGACCCCCGCCTGCCCCAATCTGTCACTTAGAGCACCTCGTGTGCAGAAGAGGCTGCTGCCGGGCACTGGTCTGAATCTTTGGCTACACCTGCATGAGAGCACCCTGTAGAATTGCTAGAATAGGGCATTGGCTCCCAGGGCAACTGAGGCTGGTTTTATTTTATCCTGTGACATCACCAGCCGCGGGCCAAAGAGCACCTGCCCTTCCCCATTCCTGTCTCATCTGCTCTGCCCCGTGACTCGCATCTCACCTTTGTCTGTCTGCAGAAGTCAGTCATCTAGGGAGGGTGCTGTTTGGTTGTTACGGCGATGGTCACTTTTCAGGATGCGAGGAAATGGGTGTGTGCAGGCTCAGCTGTGTGCAGGCTCCCCTGGGAAAGTGCGCTGTGCGCGCCTGGGCGTGATGGCCCTTTGTGGCCAGGTGGCTCTGAGGCAGCTCTGAGCTGGTCAGCGGAGGAGCGGGGCCTCTGGTCTCACTCACGCTGTCGTAAGCACCTGAAGGTTCGGCCTTATTTAGAGCATGTGCAGAAGCGTTCGTTCTATGCGTCCGTGTGCACCTGCTCCCCAGCCCCTCACGTCTCTGGACCCCTCTCTCTGCTCCGACGTTCAGCGTCCTGCCTGGCTGCACTCTCTTAGACTCCGCTGCTCTCGTTTCCCATCCCCACTGCTCGTGGCCTCATCAGTCAGAGGACGTTTTGCCTCCTCAGTGTCTCCGTCAGCAACAGGGTGGGCGTCCAGGTTCGCCCCGGCCACCTCCCTGCGTTCTCAGGCCGACGCCTGGGTGAGCAGTGCGGGGCTTCCCCACGGGCGCCGACGCCAGCTGGGAGGCGTCCTCATGCAGCGGCTGCCACGGAGAATCGTGCCCTGCATCGGTGTATAGTAACTTGAAAACATTAAATATTTTCAGGGTACATCGAAAATGGATACGTGAAGCTCGTTGTGATACATTTTCAAAACAGCAACGAACATCTGCCTCTTATTGGGAAAGTCGGCCTGTCCTGGAGAACCGACATTTTCGATGGCTGCGTAAAGGTAATCGGCTGCTTTCTTTTCTTAAAGTAGCTGGTCTCTGAATAATGAAATGTCTGTTGGTGTAGACGTATGATTAGCTGTTCTGGTGCCAAAGGAGTGTGTGTCCTTTAGCCACTGCCAGTCAGCGGGTGCTTCCTGAGGGGGAGAGGGGCAGGTGGCCTGCGTCAGAGCCTCCTGAGTGAGGTGGGGGCAGGTGGCCTGCGCCAGAGCCTCCTGAGTGAGGTGGGGGCAGGTGGCCTGCGTCAGAGCCTCCTGAGTGAGGTGGGGGCAGGTGGCCTGTGCCAGAGCCTCCTGAGTGAGGTGGGGGCAGGTGGCCTGTGCCAGAGCCTCCTGAGTGAGGTGGGGGCAGGTGGCCTGTGCCAGAGCCTCCTGAGTGAGGTGGGGGCAGGTGGCCTGTGTCAGAGCCTCCTGAGTGAGGTGGGGGCAGGTGGCCTGCGTCAGAGCCTCCTGAGTGAGGTGGGGGCAGGTGGCCTGTGTCAGAGCTTTCTCGTCTGGGAGCTCGTGGTCCTGGTCATGCGGGAGCAGAGGGGCGATGACTTGAGCTGTCATCAGGCTGAGCGGCTGCCCCGCGACCTAGACAGGCATCAGGACCAAGATCCAGGCTCCGAGGGGCTCTGGGGGCCTTGTTGGTGGGCACCCTCTGCTGTAAGCACTCCTCTGCCATGGGCACCCTCTGCCATGGGAACCCTCTGCCGTGGGCACCCTCTGCCGTGGGCACCCTCTGCCGTGGGCAGGGCTCTTGGCCCTGGCCTGCATCTTTGCTGTCAGGGGTCAGGGACATTTCACGTAGCCTGTTCTCACTCAGGTCTCCTCAGCAGGTGGAAACACTGCACAGTGGTCACTCATCAGACATCTCATTTTTCTCAACTTTTGGAATGCTTGCGTTTCTTGTGTTCCTCTAAGGTGCAGTTCTTGAGTCTAGACCCTTTGATCTGCTTGTGCTCAGGTCCGAGTGGTCAGTGCTGTCGGCCTGGTAGTTGTGTGCTGACCTCTGACGCAGGTTTACGCTCACGCCTGTGGTATCTCCGTCTCTGTAATTAAGCTGCTACCTACGCTCAGTCCATGCTGATCTCTGAGAATAGTGCCTCAGTTGCAGTTAATAAAACACTAATATAGGGCACGAGTTATGGCAAATAATGAGCAGGTCTGAAAAGGTTAGTGTGAGAAGAGTTTACCGTTGATATTGTCTCATTGTGTCTTGGGAACTGAATTATTGACTCTTGAGAATTAAATAAAATATATATGTAAACTGCTGGTATCAGTGTCTGGTACATAAACCATGTTAAAAAATACAGCTCATGCCCAGCCCGCGTGGCTCAGCGGTTGAGCATCGACCTAGGACCCAGGAGATCTCGGTTCAGTCCCCGGTCAGGGCACATGCCCGGGTGGCGGGCTCGATCCCCAGTGGGGGGCGTGCGGGAGGCAGCCGATCAATGACTCTGTCACCATTGATGCTTCTCTCTCTCTCCCTCTCCTCCTCTCCCTTCCTCTCTCTGAAACCAGTAAAGACATATTTAAAAAAAATACAGCTCACATGGTACGTGCGTTTTCATAGCAGCCTTAGACACAGTAGCCAAGAGGTGGGAGTTAGGCCGGCAGCCAGGGGAAGCGGCTGCTTCGCCCTCACGTGTATAAATGTCTGTGCTTGTCTCGTAGAGTTGTTCTGTAATGGACGTAACTCTCTTGGATGAATATGGGAAACCCTTTTGGTGTTTCAGCTCCCCGGTTTGCATGCGATCGTCTCCCAGCCCCTCTGACGGCCCTCATTTCGTGGGGCCCACGTACTGTATCGACTACGAGGACCCGGCAGGAAGGGTGCACGTGGAGCTGGTGTGGATTGAGGAGACGGAAGAGTACTTCATGGTCAGCCTGGTCCTCTACCTCAGCGTGGCAAAGATAAACCGCTGGTTCGGGACACAGTACTAAATACCGCAGTCGGTGGGCAGCTCTTGCCGTATATTTGTTTACTTTGGACTGGCCAGATTTATTCTTGGTGTTGGAAGTAAAAATAAAACAGTAGTCCTTTCGATGCCTCCTTATTTCACATTAGAGACTGTGATTCTTGGGTCATTTTAAAGTGCATTTCAGAGGATTAAGTTAAATTTTAACAACACGAACATAGCACATCCTGATGAAAAAGTCATATAAAATACAGAGAAAATATATTTACTTCTCTCCTGCCCTTACAATTTGAAAACAAGCAGTTCTGCTTATGCACGTGGTCTGTGTGTGTGTGGGGTATGGATACATTTTTTTCTTGATTGGTTAGAGCCCCGAATGAGAAAACATATTTACATGTGGGCCCCCTGGAATTTGTTACAATTAGAAAGTGCTGCACTTACGGCATTCGGCAGCCACATCAGTGTTTATCAAAACAAAGCAAAGCCGGTGGACAACCTCCTTCACGAGGAAAGACGCACCTGAAACCCTCAGGAGAAGCGCTGTTGCCCCAGCGGCACGAATGCGGGCCTGACGGCCGTGCGGACGGAGCTGGACGCCTGAGCCCAGGCGCCTCCTCCGCAGGCGCTTCAAGAGCGTCGAGGGACGCCGGGGGCTCACACAGGTGATGTGTGAGGAGGCAGGTGCTTCCAAATTTGTTTCAGAGTGTACTGATTACATTTTTATTATATTTTTATCTCTAACTTATTTTTAGAAGTGATTTTTTAATTTTAATTTTTATTTTTTGTTAATCCTCTCCTGAGGATATTTTTCCCATTGATTTTTAGAGAGTGGAAGGGAGTGGGAGGGGAGAGAGAGACGTTGATGTTAGAGAGACACACCCATTGGTTGCCTCCCATGTGCCCGACCAGGGCTGGGGATCGAACTTGCAACCCAGGTACATGCCCTCGACTGGGAATCGAACCCAAGACCCTTTGGTGCGCAGGCCAGTGCTCTAACCGCTGAGCACACCAGCCAGGGCTGAAACGCCGCGTTGCTCCTGCCGGGCACGTGCGCCCACGTGCCCCTCCTGCCCACTTCTCATGCTGAGCCGCCGGTTTTCTCTTGGAGGCGGGTGTGTGGGTGCGAGTGTAGGACAAAGACCCGGCGACAGCGGTGGGAGGGTCCTGCTTCCAACACGGTCCTCACCGTGCTGACCTCCCAGGCCTGGCAGAGCCCTTGGGACAGCGAGCACAGGGCGGTGCTTCTTCATGGTGTCACCGAGGAGGAGGCGTAGAGCACCTGCCCAGCCGGTGAGAGTCGGGAGAGGGCTGGAGCCACGAGCCGAGGTGAAGGGGACGGGTCAGGAGGCAGTTGGCAGAGGCCACGTGTCACCTGCAGGACGGAAGTGCAAGGTGACCACGGAACAATGCGGGGGCCCCTGACCTCCCAGGGAACCTGGTGGTGGGGCTGGATGTCCTGCAGCACTGGGAGCAACGTGGAGCTGGAGGAGAGGCCTGGCCTCTTCACCCCAGATGAGGGGCATTTGGAGAGCATGGGAGGCCTGCTGCGTTTGTGCTGCGATCGGGGGAACCGTGTGCAGGGCTTAACCTGACGACCCGTGTCCACGCTGCCCCGAGCGTGCGCTTGGCACCTGTCCCCCCCAGACTGCGAGCAGGGCCGCGAGTCCTGTTTATCCCCAGGACCTAGCAGGACACCAGGCTCACAACCCGCACACAGCAGCTATTTGCTGAGTCAGAGGAAACTTCCTGGGGAATACGCGCACCGAGGCTGGAGAGGAAGGAAGTGGGTAGGTTCTGAATGAGCGTCGAAGGAAGGGCACTGGGCAGAGGGCGAGGGGGCAGAGGCGGAGAAGGGCACTCGCCGTCCTGGCGTTGGGCTGCCATCAGGGCGCCCTGCACCCCAGACATCACCACGTGATCCGGGCCTGGGGCTGCGTCCCTCCTCTTAAAGCTGTGTTCTCAGATTCGCCTCCATATTTCCAAATAACATTCCCCTGCCGCTGTTTCTGGACTCACCGACTCTAGATGTATTGAGTTGAGGGAGAGACGCTCTTTTGCCCCAGCCGGGGGGTCAGGAGAGCTCATGTGCGTGCGTTTCGCAGAAGATGCGCCAGCGCCTTTGCAGAAGAGCAGGAAACAACGCGGTGCAGCTGACCGTTCCGTCTGGCGTCCTCGCCAAGCACGCACTTTACCTGCGTGGTGTTGAGGTACAAATCTCACTCTCCTTACACTTCCCTGCACGTTTTTTGGTCATCTGTTCACACCGCTGAATAGATCCCCAGTGTGCTGCTTTTAACTAGAGTGTCACGGTCCACAGGGCGCGTTTCCCCAGTTTTTATTCGTCCCGCTGGTTCTCGGCAGCACATCAGTTGCCTCTTGCTACATAAACATGCCAAGAGCTCGTGCCTTCAGACAGCTGCTGCTCCAGAATCTGTGGACGACAGGTGGGGACCTGAGCAACGGCCCCGTGTTCCGGGTGTGGCCGCGGTCAGCCGGCGGGACCACCTCCAGCGGTCTCACCACCGACTGGACGACCTCTGGGCTGCGAGTCCCAGCGGCCAGCAGGCCGCCCAAACCCTGAGGCTGCTCAGGGCCCCGAGGATCCTGTCGTCGGGAAGTGTTATCATGGTGATTGAGGAGCAGAGTCAGGAGAGCCAAAAACTTGGACTTTTCTCTAAAAGAGAACTTCAAAATTACTCATTTTTGTTGTTGAAATGGCTCATAATTACACCCAGCATGTGCTTTCTGAATTGTCACCAAAATGGTCACTCTCAGAATTAGGCTCACTTTCAGGATTGTGGTGACTGCTCATCGCCAGATTCCACGCAGCCACGAGTATGAGCACGAGACTGACAAAGACGGCATCGCAGGTGAGGCAGGAAGGGGAGGACGGCCGGGCGCCTCACTCCCACCTGCTGGGCGTTTGCTTACTCCCTGGGCTCATCCATTCAGCGCACACTTATCGAACGCTGTTTTGTACTGGACTCAGGAAAAACAGGCGAATAAAACATGTTCTCCCGAGGAAATAATAATCCAGGTGGAAGGGGTCATGTGTTCCTAAAACTGACCACACAGGCAGAGTTGGAGAAGAGCCACGAGGGGGTTTTGGACCAAGCGCTGTAGGGCGTGGGGAGCAGACGCTTTCTTCTCGAGGGAAAGGTGGAACTGATATTTATTAAGCAGATCCCGTGTCCCGAAGACCCATTATCCACGTCGTCCGGGTTCCAAAAGGTGGCCTCTGCGCTGATATGAGGGTCAGAGGAAGAAGGAAGGAGCCGCTTGGGGAGCGGGGTGAGCAAAATCATGGGGTGAGGGGGGACGGAGCACATCCGTGAACCAGAAAGTGGGCAGGCAGGTGGGAGAGTAATGATGGGGAAGTGCAGGTGGGTTCAGACCACACTCCAGAGGCCGTGGATGCCAGGACCCCGTTGGCACGTTGCTTTGCAGGAAGAGGGAACACGGGTTTCTAAGCACCAGAATGATGTGGTCACAGTTCTGCTTTAGGAAAGTCAACCTGAATGAATTCAGAGTTTGCTTAAAGCTCCTAGTGAGGTGCGAGAACCTGAAAATGAGCTAAGAGGATACTGGAAAAACACAAAAGGAGGGATCTCCTGCTGGGAAGGGTGGTGCAATTTTACGGGGCCCCTGCTCCCAGGATGACCCTGGGCTGCTTTCTCCCTGGTTCCTACCATTAGAGGGGATCATCTTGTTTCCATGTTTACTTGTTTAAAGTCCTCCCCCCCCACTGGAATAGGGGATCAGGGACCTCGCCTGCATCATTTGTCCTCAGCGCCAAGAACAAGGCCGCACACACGAGAGGCAGTCTTTAATTATATTTTGAACGAATCAAGATTAATGGAAAACAGATAGAGGTTGAAAATACTTGAGTCCTAGTTTGATTTGATTTTCTCCAGTAAAAATGGATTTGGGGACTGATACGGGAACTGTCTAACCTCTGTGTAGAGCCGTACTGTTTTCAAAGCACTTACGCATATTTATACCCCTGACAGCCACACAAGCCAGTTTGAAAGGTGGTCATGCGTTCATCTGATGTCTATTGGGCACTTACTCTGGCCAGAGGTTGTGCCATGTTGTGCTTACAAAGATGCCTTTGCAACAATTCCTGCAATTGTAGGCCTCACAGTCTGATGTAGACAACCCATATCCACAGAGAATCATAATGCAACATGTCTGTGTTAGGGTTTCCCAGAGAACAGAACCAGTAGGATGTGCATATATATAGAAAGAGATTTACGATAAGGAATTGACTCCCGTGATTATGGAGGCTGAGATGTTCTAGGAGCTGTGATTGGCAAGAAGGAGACCCAGGGGAGCTGATGGTGTGGTTCTGTCCAGATCCAAGAGGCTCCAGACCCAGAAAAGGCTCATGTTTCAGTTTGAGTCCGAAGGCAGGGAAAGCACGTTGCAGCTCAAAGGCAGTCAGGCTGGTGCGTGCATGTGTGTGTGTGTGAGGTTGTTTGTTCTTTTCAGGCCTTTAACTGATTGGGCGAGGCCCACCCATGTGGGGAGGGCAATCTGCTTTCCTGAATGCACTGATTCAATGTCCATCTCCCTCAGAAACCCCCTCCCAGCACACCCAGAGTCCTGTTAGACCAGCTGCCTTTGCACCCGGTGGCCCAGACGAGTTGACACACGAAAGTAGGTGTTGCGACACCCATTGTTATTACAGAGATGTAACCAACTTCCATTCAGCCGACTCCTTCTTGGGCGATTAGAGGCCTTGTGAAGGAGGCAACCATAGAAACAGCTGGTCCGTGTTACTATCATCTCCGCTATTTTAGAGGAGGGAATAGACACTCGGGGATTAAGTCATTTCCCGTCACACTCAGACGGCAAGTGATAAAGCCAGGAGCCGAGCCCACGTCTCCGGGCTCCAAATTCTGTACTTTTTTGTTATCCAGAATAAGCAATTCTAACAAAATTATATTTTAAGATCATGAAAGAACATCCATCTAGTTTTTAAAAAAGCGTGCGATTCAGGCCTTGGTTCAGTTCCGCCCTAAGCTGCCAAGGGCCTTGTGAGGTCATTTAGAGTCCGGAGGGAGAGGCCTCCCTCCGCCGCCCCCGGGTCGTCAGCGCTGTCCTCGTGGTGGGGGGCAGGCATTGGTGGCCCTGGGCTTTGTATTGAAGGTTTCACAGGCCTGCTGGCCTCGAGGCCAGTGAGGAGCTCCGGTAAGGGCGTAAGTCTTGTGGCTTCCGGGGGTATCTCTGAGATAAGTTAGGTCCCTATGTCCTCCTACCGGCTGGAACGTTTCAGTAGGAAGAGCACCTTGGGGTGCTGGGCAGTGCCCCTGCACGCTGTCCCCGTGAAGCTCATTTCTCATGTGCATCTGCTTTATGCCATCTTTGTGGACTGGCTTCCCCACAGGCTTCTCAGCTCTTGCCCCTCGTAACACGGGCAAGAAACTGGCTTTGGGGTGTGAGGTGTGTCCTCGCCTCTCCATGTGCGCGGACACAGTCAATACCCAGCGCGTAATCTAGGTGGATTTTCATTTTTTAATTTAATTTAATTTTTTAATAAATATATCTTTATTGATTTCAGAGGGAGGAAAGGAGAGGGAGAGAGATAGAAACATCAATGATGAGAGAGTCATTGATCAAGCCCGCAACCGGGCATGTGCCCTGACCGGAATCGAACCCGATTGCCTGGATCCTAGGTCGACGCTCAACCGCTGATCCATGCCCAGCCTGGCTGATTTTTATTTTTTTTACTTTTTATTTTTAATTGAAACATTTTTTAAATTTTTTGTTTTTAATTCTCACTGGAGGATATTCTTTCCGTTGCTTTTCAGAGAAAGTGGAAGAGAGGAAGAAACATCTTTGGGAGAGAGGCACGTCCATTGGTTGCCTCCCACACGTGCCCCGCCCAGGGCCTGGGAATGAGCCTGCAACCGAGGTGCATGTCCTGGGCAGGAATCGAACCCGGGACCCTTCAGTCGGCGGGCTGACGCTCTAACCACTGAGCAAAAGTGGGTAGGGCTTATGGTAAAAACAACCCTGTAGGTCCACGTAGGTCAGGTGCCCCCTCTGGCACGATGCTGGGGGTCTCCCAGAGCCACCCCCTAACAGAACGGGATGGTATTCTCAAGAGGCCTTGGGCGAGGCCGGCATCTCAGCTGTTTTCTAGAAAAGTCCTGCTTCTGACTGTTGCCTGGGCCTCCAGTTGGCTCATCTGGCCAGTGACTGTCCGGCATCGGTGTGCTCCGCCCGGGGGCTCAGCCACTGTGACTCTCGTCCCCAGCCGCTCACAGGGCCATATCCCACGCACCTGCAGGATGTGAAACGCATCCGGCTTGCGTGCTGCTGAATTGTGGAAGGAAAAGTGCAGACTCCAACCCGTCCGCCGTCACATCGCTTCCGAGGCTGCTCTTGTGGATTTTCCACAGGCATCTGAAAGGCGCGTCTGTCATCTTAATAATGTGAATTAATCACCAGCCCAGCCTGGTGGACAATATCGCAATCAGAGCCACAGAGACCGAATGTTCCAGCGGAAGGGAGACACAGGGATGGAGCTCGGCTCGGAAGCGTTGCAGCTGCAGCCAACAAGCCTCCAATCAAGGGGGACTCACGAGCCGCATCCGAAACTTCTCGGCTGTTCAAAGTGTTTTTGTTGCTTAAAGGATGTCAGCAGAGTAATTTCAGACTCAAACAAGGCCCAGAATTACAGTCATTATGGACATTTTGTGGCCAGAACATTTCCAACCAAATGATACAGTCGAAATTGTATCTTTTTGAACCAACTGACTTCTGCCTCATGCATCAATTTCTGAGGAATGTGATTGTTATTAATAAACCATTAACAGGATGTCATTTCCTTTGATAACTTGATCTCCCCACAAAAGTGAGTCATTAGAACAATTAGAAATTGTAGAAATTGCATCAGAGGCTCCGGTCTCAAGATGATTCAGTGTTTTCTCCCGTTTCTGACGTTTTTGTGCTTTTGAAAATGTGCCTACTCCTTTTGTTCAACAATCTGGTTTAAATTATACAGGAGTCAAGTGCTGCCCCTTTGTTCTCTGCGAAGGTTTTACAACTTGCTGTTTGGAGCAACCGTGCCACGCCAGGAACCCGTGTTCTCTGTGTTATTCACGCAGCATCGAGCTGGGGAGCGGGAGCCATCGCCGACTGCGCCAGGTGCCTTCAAACCATCGGGCGTCTCGCTTTGCCTTCCCAGCGTCCCTGGAGAGTGGTGCTGTGGTCCCCACGACCACGCAGGGGACACTGATAATGACAGAGGTCTGTGACACTCAGGGCCCCTGACACCAAAGGCCAGCATCTGTCTTCTGGAACATTCCACTCCCTCCGTCCCCTGGAGTTATAATGAGGCTCACTTAGGTCACCGTTCACTCTCAGCACAGAGCACGCTCTGCTGCGGCCTCGCCGGAGGAGCGCGGTCACCTCTGTCCTCAGGGCCCAATTCACCTATGCCCGGCCGGCGTGGCTCAGCGGTTGAGCATCGACCTAGGATCCAGGAGATCGGGTTTAATTCCTGGTCAGGGCACATGCCCGGGTTGTGGGCTCCATCCCCAGTCGGGGACGTGCAGGAGGCAGCCGATCAATGACTCTCATCATTGATGTTTCTCTCTCTCTTCCTCTCCCCTTTTCTCTCTAAAAAATCAATAAAAACATTAAAAAAAAAAAAGATTTACCTAAGTGAGGTCCTCTCCAAGCATCAAGGCAGCCTCTAAACTCTGGGGCCTCGTGGAGCTCTGGGGACACTTCAGGACTCAGCGCAGCAGTGGGGACCCGTCTGCACCCGTGCCCAGGAGTCAGGGCGAGGCTCTTGCATCACCACGCGTCTCGGGCTTGCTGTCCCTGGAGGAGACGTGCTGTCCCTGGGGGGTAACTATGAAGTGTCTGAAAAATCTGTTCATGGGTGAAAAGCCAGGAGGCCCTGCAGCCGGCCCGGGAGAGGGAGCGGCAGGGTGGTGGGAAAAGACCGCGGCGGCAGGTCCCCCGAGTCAGTGTGGCTGTGGTGCTGGGCACCTTCGGGTGGCCACGTCTGTTAGGTGGTGTGACGTATGGGTCCGGAGCAGAGGGAACTTGGGACTGAAGCACAGATTTAGAATTAGCCGATGACACTACTTTATAGAGCTGCCCAGGGAGACAATACTTCTTGTGAGTCGGGCAAGTTTCTTAACCTCTTTAACTTTCAGTTTCCTCATTTGTCAGCGGAGGCGAGTCACACCCACAGGCTGTTGTGGTTATTAGACATCTGTAAGGACGGATGTCTGTGAGGCGCTTAGCGCGGTGACCAGCACGCGGCGGACACACAATAAATAACAGCCGAGGGGAGGGAGAAATGGAGCCCGGGGGGCAGCTAACGGGGTAAAGAACTGGGAGGGCAGGAGGCAAGCGAGCCAGCACTTAGCTGCTCTTCCTAATAGTAACGGGAAAATGCCACGTCGTTCTCAAGTGACATCTGTGACATCCTCCTAAGTAATAACCGTGAGCTGAACTTAAAAGATTAAATCCTTTAAAACATTTCCTTATGCTCTGTTTGTTATATTTCAAATGAGGTAAACGGAAAGAGATAATTTTGATGGAGTTGTAATTCTAAAAAGTTCTGTATCGCGTGTCACATGAATGATGTTTGCTCAAATCTGTCCTTTACTTGAAGGTATTGCTTCTCTTTAGTGCCAAGAGTAGCTTTTCACCTGGAATACCTGTTGAGGGCTAGACATTTTATTTAATTAAAAATGAACTTGTGTCGAACAGGAATTTGAGAATTAGTGCCCATTCTAAAAGCTCACAGCATAAAATAGTTGTGTTAGGCGCTTGATCAGGTTGAAATGTATTTTCCCAATTAATGGTTTGCCCAGGAAACGACTTGCAGTGTCCTATAAACATAGGTCACAAGCGTAAGTGGCAGGTACAAATGCTCTGGACGTGTCACCATCCATCCGTGTGATTTTTAAATCAATGGATCGTGAGGTTCTCCTGTCAGGAAAATTGATCACGACCCTTGAGGCCCCACTGTAATATGATTCCTGTCACCCATGCATTAAAAATATTCCTTCCTTGTAGTTTTCCTAGTAGCTTCGTCTGTTTAACCTTGACAGTCGGATGACATTGTGCACGACACTATCGCAGGGCAGAGGCGGTGGGTGACCGTGGGCCCCTCACACGCAGGAGGGAAGGCCTGACGCTCTGTTAATGGAAGGCAAGTTAAGACAACAGCGAGTAGCCATTTCCATCTGCCACGGTGGAAGGAAATGATAAAAAAACAACGCCTGGAGTTGTTAGGTCGCGGGCACCGGGCGAGCACCCTCTTTCACGGCGGGCGTGGAATTGGGACAATTATTGTTCAAGGCAGTTTGACCAGAACCATAAAAAATATTTAACCCTGGGGTGTTCTAATTACATCTTCAGAATTCATGCCAAGAGCGGAGAGAAATATTCGTGGATGGATTTGTGTACAAGAAGGCTCACCGTGGACGCCACGCATAGTAGTGACGATGCGGAAGTCACCTAACGTCCCGGCAACACGGGGATCAGCGCAGGAAGCACGATACGGCCACACGGGGAGTGGCGTGTGGCCATTAAACTCACGGGACAGGGGACTGTGACTAGTCAGGGGCCCCAGCGGAGTAGAGTCGTTATGAACACGGGCGCAAACGCACCCTCACGCACACGGCTGCGTGAAGACGGAGCCTGAGCGATCCATCTCCCGCAACCGGCAGCTGTTATTTCTCATGACGCGGCAGCTTGACCGGGCTTAGCCGGTGGTCAGGCCTGGGGTTCTCTGCTTTTGGGTTTCTTTGCTCAAACAAAACATTTCTTTGGTAATGGAGTGTTTCTTGCCTGGAGAGAAATTCTCTCAATCTCCACCACCGAGGGCTATTTATTGAGGCCTGTAGACCTGTGCAGAGAACCAAGGTTTTCTCTCACTGGCGGCAGCTGTGCGGGGTCGGCCGCTCAGTGCAGCGTGAGTCGGGCAGGTGGTCCGTGGGAGGGGCCGGGCCCGGGACTCAGAAAGCCCAGGTCCTTGTTTGGGTTCTCCTGCCACGTAGCCATGTGGCTGTAGGACTCTTCTCTGTTTTGTTTTTGAGCTATTTCAGATGAGAGAGATTGGACTGGGGTGATTTCTAAAAGATTGGTTCTACAAGTTTAAGTTCATGTCAGGAAGACTAGATGAGGCGTGGAAGCCGTTTCTTCTGAGCGAGAGCTGGAAGCTGGTGCTGACCAAAGGAGCGGGCACTGCCCGGGGGATGGGGCAGCAGAGGGCCTGGGTGCTTGGTCTGTGTTTAAACATCGCCCCTGACCTGCACGCTGACACCTGGGAGATTAGGGCCTGTCTGTGTGCTTCAGCTCCCTTCCCTCGAGAGGTTGCTATGAGATGACTCTCTCCAAAGAATGACATTCTCCAAAAACGGGTGATATTTCTAACGGCCATGCGATAGTTGATCATTAATGAAGAGTCGCTAGGAAAATAACCACAACATGTAGCCGTGGACATGGATGGCCACTCGCTAAACTGACCTAGAAATACGTCAGATAATAGTACTTGTTTTCCACAAAATCTCCTACTCAGGCCTGTGTCTTGTGATTGTGACAACTACCCGGAACTTACAATTTTGCATGAAAGTAAACATTTTTTGGGAGTCACTGGGAGTGAACATGTTGGAAAGGCCTCTAACAAATTCTCTTGTTTGGAACTATGCTCATCTCATAAACTAACAACTTTTGAGATCAAGATATTAACATCAAATCATATTGCATGATTTTTACAAGTCGAAAAGCAAATAATTAAGAGATGATGGTGATGATAATATTAAATGTAAGTCAACTAATGAAACTACCCATCCATCCGTCCGTCCGTCCGTCCGTCCGTCCGTCCGTCCGTCCGTCCATCCATCCATCCATCCATCCATCCATCCATCCATCCATCCACCATCCATCTAATGTGATACAATTTGACACCAAGCAGACAGGTACGAATGAAAAATTTGATATTAAGTTTTGGCAAGTTTGAGGAGCAGCGGGAACCCCTATATACTGGTGGTTGCTATATAAATTGGCACATCCAGCCCCCAAACAGTCTGCATTATCTTTTGACCCAGCAGTTCCAGTCCCGGGCATTCCAGAGAAACTCTTTCCCATACGCGCTGGGGCACGCATTATGGTGTTTGCAGCAGCGTCCTTCAACACAGCAGGACTTTGGAAACAGCGCACCAGTGAAGAATGGGCGATACATTCTGGTACGTTCAGACAGCAGTGAAAATGAGCTGTGGGTCCACAAATCAACATGAAGGCATCTCACAAAGTTCCTGTGCTTGTTTGCTAAGGCTGCCCCAACAAAGCACCACCGCCTGGGACTCTCAGACAACAGGAACTTATTGTCTTGCAGTTCTGGAGGCCGAAGTCCAAAATCAAGGTTCTGGTGGGGTTGTTTCTGCGGAGAGTTACGAGGGAAGGATTGTTCCAGGCCTCTCCCCTTGGCTTGCAGATGGCCATCTTCTCTCTTTGTTTTATCTCTGTCTGTGTCTCTGTGTCCAATTTTTTTTTTTTTTAATGAGGACACTAGTCATATTGAATTAGGGCCCATCCTGACGGCCTCATTTAAACTTGATATTCTCTCTGAAGACCCTCTCTCCAAATAAGGTCACATTCTGAGGTCCTGGGCATTAGGGTTTCAACATATGAGTTACGAGGGGACACAATTCAACCCATAACATTTATTCTGTAATCAATAGTTATTTGTATTTATTTAATCAAAATATGCGTGTACCTCAGTCACCATACTTGGGAGGATGTCCATGGCTTTCCAAAGGACCTCAAGAAGGTCTGTGACCATCAAAAAGTTAAAACACTTGCAGGTTAAAAGCAGAACTCCTCCTACTACTATGACTACTACTCTTGTTACTAGTACTGCTGTTACTACCCCCATTACTACTCCTCTTACGACTACCACCATGACCACTACTTTGCTGAGAATGACTTAACTCATGGTCTAAGGTAAGAACTATCCAGCCCTAGTCAGTTTGGCTCAGTGGTTAGAGTGTCGGCCTGTGGACTGAAGGGTCCCGGGTTTGATTCCAGCCAGGGGCACGTACCTTAGTTGCAGGCTCGATCCCCAGCCCCGGTTGGGGTGCATGTGGGAGGCAACCAGTCGATGTGTGTCTCTCACATTGATGTTTCCCTCTCTCTCTCTCTCTCTCTCTCTCTCTCCCTTTCTCTGTGAAAAGCAATGGAAAAAGTATCCTCAGATGAGGGTTAAAAAAATAAAGTAAGAACTATCTAATTTTACTGTGTATTAAATACATAAAAAACACTATAGAGATTTCCACGGGGTTCTGATATAAATAGAAGTCATTGCCCTAATCACTGTAAATTAGGCCTAAAGCAAACGTGGAGCGGGGGTGGGTCATGACTGCACTGCGCCGGGGTGGCTGCGGGGCTTCGCGGAGCTGCAGAGGAGAGAGGAGTGGCCCGTCCCGGCCGGCCACGTGCGTGGCGTCCCGTGTGAGCACGTGCCCGATCTCATCCGCACAGGCCGACAGGAGCCGCACCCAGCACTTACGCGCCGCTCTGATTGCAGCACCGAGGCCTGTGGGGAACGCTGGTCTCTTGAGCTCCTGTTTACCGCGTGGAAGTGAAGACACTTTCCGTAGTCCTTCCTGAGGAGCTGCGTGGGGAACCGCTGGGTCCCAGGGCCGGTCCTAATCCTGCTCCATCCGGAGCTGGACCGTGAGGACACAGGCCCTGGGCTTCCCTCTCCCCAGCCTCGTGACTCAGGCCTGTGCTCGGGGGATGGCGTCGCCCCAGGGCCCTGCACCGAGGAGCGACGTTTCTAGCCGGCGGCATCAGCGGTTCACCTCAGTTTTGTTTCCGCAGGTGGCTCTTTAAACTCTCAATGCACCTGACGTTTCTAGGGTGTAATCACGCGTGTTCTCACGTGGTGTCGTTAAAGGGTCAATTCACGGGCTCGGTGGAGGCAGAAGCTGTATCCCGGGCAAGAAAGGGCCTTCTCAGCTGTGGGGCTCTCGGGACCATCGCAGGGCAGAGTGCAGGGTTGTGTTCTTTGTTTTAGGCTGACGGAGGAAACGGGATGTTTTAAACACACTGGTGCTGAAAATCACGGTCCCCTAAAATAGATCACACTGCGATTTAATCGTCGCTAATCCAGACTGGAATAAATTTGAGGCTCCCCGACGCTGCGTCTGTTGCGTCGAGGATTTGCTGCCTTTTATTTCCCGCGGAGAGGGTGAAGTCTGAAAAATCACCGCTAGACCCGAGCCTGCTGCCTTCCCAGTTTTGGTTCCTTACCATTGAGTTTAAAGGAAAGAGAAAGAAACTGGCCAGGTTTTGTACTGGGCGTGGAAGGACGCTTCACTCACAGCACGTAGGGACCGCGAGGGATCTTCAATTCACCACAAATTCTGGCGAGTTCCACCTTCGTGCTACGGGCCACACACCAATCGGCCAGTTGACTTACACACTTTAAAACAGTTCAGACTATTGGAGGCTTTGGTTAAATTTGGTTAAATTTGAGGAGCCTCTGCTCGGTTGTTCCTGCGGGCGGGGGAGCGTTTCACAGGGTGTTGGGAGGCGTCCAGGGAGCGAGCGACAAGCCGCGCCTGCCGTCCTCAGGCTACATGACTCCAGAGCCCTCCCTTAGTGTTGACACAAATGCAGCTAATTGGGCAACTGCGTTGTCATTAGTGGTACTAACACCTTTGGGTGAATTAGTTGTCAAATCCTTTCTTTTTTTAAAAATTTTATTTTGTTTTGGTAAGAACACATATTGTTGTTGACTGCGGGGCAGTGCTGTTTAGTGGATCTCTGGAGCTTAATCACCTTGCTAACCGAGACTTTGTACCCGTCGATTAGTAAGTAACTCCTGAGTCCCTCCCGCCTCCCCTGCCCCCCGCCCCTGGCCACCGCCGTTCTGCTCTTTGTTTCGATGACTTGGATCATTTCGGATACCCTGTGAGCTACCGTGTGATCCCGTGATCCCACTTCTGGGTACTGATCCGGAAGAGTTGAAATCAGGATCTTGAAGAGGCATCATTTGCAGTCCATGTCCACGGCAGCCCTGGTCACAACAGCAGATGCGGGACCACACCCTCCCCGAGGTCACATCTGAGGGGCAGGTTTAGGAGAGAGAGGAGGGTAGAGGCAGGCCCAGAACAAGCCCACCGTGCTTGTACTTAGGAGGGACTGTGTGTGTACGTGGGGGTCACTGTTAACACTGTCCTGTGACCACAGGCAGAAACCAGGACTGCCTGCCTCTCATTTGGCAAGGTGAGGGTGACATTGTTTGGGGTTCGCTCTCTCCAAGTGGTGGTCTTCTCAGGTGGTGCAAACAGCACATCCCCGGAGGCGGGACCCCGAGCCCCAGCCTTGAGGAGTCCGTCCCCGCCCCTGTGACACCCTGAGGATCCCTCGCTTTGCTGAGCTAGTTGTCAGCTGATGAGGCCTCCTTCTTTATTTGCTTACATCTCCATCGCCCATCTCTTTCCACCAGGACGCAGCAGGACCTGCACGTCTACCTCGTTTCTGGGTCTCCTGTGCCCAGCCCAGTGCTGACCCCCTGGGCACCGAATGGATGTTGCCCAAAGAATTTGTCATGCACTCAGTTGAGCTGCATAGTGTCCCAGAGTGAGGGGCCTGGTGAGGCTGGCTGAGGGGGAGGGGCGCGGTTTGATTTGCGTGACTGGACAGGACCTGGACTCAGGGTGTCCCAGGCGGGTGGGCTCTGACCTGGGCCTTGAGCATGACAATGGTTTCCCCCCCAAAGGCAGCCTGGGAGGGCGGACTCCCCTCACCTGTGCCTGCGGGCTCCACTGTGGCCTCATGGCGCGACGATTCCTCTTTTTACCCTAGAAAAATGATGCCCGCCTTGGTCTATTTCTCCTAATGGAAACTCCTTAATAGCCCCGAAGCAAACGCTTGCTGTGTGAGCAGCCGGCTCCCGGGGCCTCTCTCTGGGAAATAAAGCTGAGTGATTGCAGGAGGGAAGCGCGCTCCTCATGGGCCCTGTGGTGCGATGGGACCCGAGTGGAAGGCAGGGCACAGGCGCAGGACCGGAAGCCTCACGGAGAGGAAGTCGTTAGGCTCCTGGTCTGAACGCGGCGTCGCGAGGAAAGGAGAACGTGACACCAGGCCGCTTGGCGGTGACTCATTGTTACTATTAGGACAGCGGATTAGTCTTTGCTTTTTGTTTCCTTAAAAGTGTGGCTAAGGGCACAGAGACCCTTGAACCGCGTTTGCGCCTGTGCCGCGTAGCGCGCCCTGCTGGCCGGGACTGGCGCGGACTTTCCCGGAGGAAACCTCGGGGACTTCAGCTGCCAGGAAGGGCGACGCTAGGGGCCTGCTCCCCAGCGGGCTTCCCTGGAGCGAGGGGTTTGCGCACGTCCAGGTCCACGCCGGCGGCTCCGCGCAGCCAGTGAGGCCGGGCACAGGTGCGGCCCCGCCGCCCGACTCACCACGTGAGCGCCGCCGTTTCTAAGGCGAGCTGGAGCCCCTTCGGGCCAGGATTTGTTGCTGACACCACTCAGCTCCAGGCAGCAGGGTGGGTGGCTGTGCAGTCACCTCCTCCACTTGGACAGACGGACCCGGGTTCGCTGTCGTGTGGGTCGTCACAGAGCTTCCTGGAGGTGGTGGGAGGTGAGAGCTGGAATATTTATGAAGCTCCTCGATCGATTCTTTTACATTTATTCTCAAGTGACAACTCCAGCTACCTACTGAGACAGGCAGAGATCTATTTAAGGGGACACCTTATTTTTGGAAATGCTAATTTTTTCCCCTAAAGGGTAAGAGACTTTATCAGCTTTTTTTGTTTTGTTTCTGGAGAACTTTGTCAAGTTGACGATGGCCCGACCGAGGAAAGTTTTGGCGCTGCCTGTGGGATGTCGTTGAGTTGGAAGCTGGAAGGGATGCTGGGATCATCCATCCCCACTGCTGTATTTTACAGACGGAAAAAGACAAAAAGGCAGGGGGTCCCGCCAGGGCCCCACTGGGTGTGCTGGGCCGATTGAGGGGCCGAGACAAGCTTTCCTGACCCCTGATCAGCTCCGATTCTGACGCTTTCATTCCCGGGCCTTAGACTGATCCTCTCCCCCTGCCCCCAGCTCCCACCTTCATGTTCTTTTCATTTGGTTACACCTGGACTATGGGCCCTGCACCCAGGTCTGAGGACTTCTAGGGGCTCCAGGAATTTGCTTCAGAAACACACAAAGGCACTCGTACCATGTGGGATATGCACAAACGTCATCCGATGCACCCTTTTCAGGAGTAAGGGTCTATGGCATTTGTTATGTTTCCCTCAGAGGCACCTGTCGCCTAAAGAAACTTAACTTGCTCGAAAGTGGGGAGAGCTGGGTCTTGCATTCGTTTCCTCAGGTGCGGTTCTCGAGCTGCCTGTCTTCTGGGTGAGCACCGATGTGGAAAGTGCTGGAAAAGCCCGAGGCGGGGGGCATGGGACAGACGTGCCTGGTCCTTCCGTCGCTGGACACGTAGGTGGCTCACCATCCATCCCGGCTCTGACCTTCCTCAGATGCCACTCAGAGTGTGATGGTGACAGGGAACCAAAGCACAGGGAGCTGCAGTGGCCTCCGGCGTCGGCCCCGAGAGAGGACGGTGTGAGCGGAGCCCTGCCCCGGGACCTCGCAGAGCCTATGTGCACAGCTGTGGTTGACGAATGGCTTGTAACTGGGAGACGTTAGCTTCCCAGCCACCAGGCTCGCAGTTTGTTTTCGAAATTCCTGGCCTGAATTCACACAGAGGAGTCAGAGAGATGCAGCTCTTGGTCCTGGCATCGGTTTCTGTACCATCTCAAAATTCTTCCAAAACTTCTTCCATCTTTCTGAATCCAGAATTTAAATATAAATCGGTGTCTTTTTAAAATTTAGAGTCTACAAGGGAGCATATAAAATGCAAACTGTTTCTGTTATAAGAGCCGTAGAGTCATTTCAACCAGTCAGTTAACAAACATTGACCGAGGACCTGCTCCGCACTGGGTCACGGTGGTGCAGCAGTCACATCTTCTGTTCCTGAGTTTACCTGCTCAGCGCGCCCTCGGGCGCCTTCTCCTCTGGCCCCTGGGCACCGTGTGCCGAGGATAGAAACGTGCCACCAGCCGACTCCCAAGTCCACACAACCCCCTTCCACCCTTCAGCTAGAGCAGTCCCCAAATAACAGTGGTCGTCATCATTTCATTCTCATGAAAACTCTTTGAGGTAGATTCCACTCTCATTCCCATTTTACAGATGAGGAACCCGAGGCTGTTAAGAGGTGGCGGAGCTGGGACTTGAACTCAGTTCCATCTGATGCCAGTACGTGGGCGCTTAGCCACTGTGTCACGATGCCACACACCGCACCATCCCCGGGCGCTGCCGTCTTCAGCACCCGGACCGATTCCTTAAGCCCTGATTTTCAGTTGCCAGCTGGATGCCTTCAATTCAGCGATTACCTACGTGTCAAATTCAGCTTCTCCCAAACTGACATTGGACAAGTCGAAGGAAGTCAGCCGTGTGTGAGCGAGAAGGTGGTGGGTGCGTGTGAGGACAGGCCTGCCTGTGTGTGTGCAGGACCCGGGGGCCTGGGCCCTCGGGGAAAATCGGTTCTATAGATGCAGCCTCTACTCTCTGAGCAGCTAAGTGCCCGAGGAAGGGCCTTCCGGACACTGAAGCGAGCGGTTGCTCATTCGCGCCTGACTTCCCCAGGCAGAGGAATAGTCAGGATGGGCGTGGTCGCCTTCGCCGCGCGCTTGTCTCGGCTCCTCCTTACTTGGTCTGCACGCAGCCTGGCGGGCCACTCGCAACTGTGCCTAAGGAAATGGGACTCATGTGCGCTGTGGGTTAGCAGCAGCATCGTTTCATAAGAAGAGAGTTTACGTAGCCACATTGTGTACAACATGCGATCTATAAATAATTCATATTTCTACAAACTCAGCCTCCTCGTAAACTTGACGTTAATACATTTTCCTACTTACAGGACTAGCGGCCAGAACAAAAAAACCATGCAGCCGGGAGAATGGGTAAGGAATCTATAAATGCCAGTAAGGTTACTTATTTGGGAGCTTGGAAATGTGTGTGGTTTTCTGTGTGTGGTTTTTAACTTTTAAGTCAAGCCATGGGCAAGCTAGAGAGCACCAACCAAACCTCCAAATGCAAAAGTGCTCCAGCGATTTTTATTTTTGTTAAAGGTGTGATTTGTATATAAGAAAATACACAGATTTTTAAGTGTAAGTTTGAGTAGTTTTGACATGATTCTATCAACATCTAAGGTATTCCCATCGCCCCAGGAAGTTCTGTGTTTCTCTCCAGCCTGAAGCCACCACTGTTTACATTGTTATCGCAATAGCTTAGTTTGTCTAATTCAAAAGCTCCGTATACATGGAATCATAAGGGCCATATGGTATGTATGACTTTGCTAATAGTGTGTGTAACGTGTGTATGACTTTGCTTAACAATGTTGTGAGATTCACCAAGTTGCATGTATCAGATATATATATGACGAAATATTAATATCTGTTACTGGAATGCCACCGTATGAAAATTAATTAGTTTACTCACACGTTGATGGACGTCTGGGTTGTTACCAGTTTGGGACTCTGATGGATAAATCTCTGAACATTCATACGTAAGTCTTTTTGTGCATACATGTTTTTCTTCCTTTTGCGTGACGACCAAGAAGTGGAGTTGTTGGGCCTACATGGTAAGCGTATGTTTAACTTTATAGGAAACTGCCAAATAGTTTCCAAAGCGGTTGTCCCGTGGTCCGCCCCCCCAGGAGCACATCAGAGCAGGTGGCTCCGCACCCTCCCGGCACCAGACAGATGTCGGTGTCTCATTCTAGCCACTGTAGTGCGGGGCAGTGACGTCTCCTTGTGGTTTTTGTTTGTATTTCCTTGCTGATAGGTGAGCCTCTCCTCATACGTTGGCCATTCATGTATCTTTATTTTCGGTAATATGTCTGTTCAAGTCTTTGCCATTTAAAAAGTTGGGTTGTTTCCCTCTTTATTACTGTGCTCTGGATATTTTCTGTATATTCCAGGTACAGGTCCTTTACCAGAGTTCAATAGGGAAATATACATAAAGAGGAAACCCAGTCCACTGAGGTCTCCCAATCTCGGTGGAAGCCCCCTCGGACAGGAGCCGGGCTCTCCCTGAAGTCAACGTGCATGTGTAGGGCCCAGGGGACTTGGGTACGTCCTGTTCGCCTGCCTGCCTGTGTCTGAGAGCTTCAGCTCAGGCTCGTGGGCCCAGCCCGTCCGTGACCTTCCCTTTCTGACTGTCCCTTGGGCTCCAGGCTTCTTAGCCAACGCCCACATGGCTTAAGTCCACACTCTGTTAGGCACATGTCCTCCTGATTTTGCTCTCTGGTGGAACCTGACTCATCCACCTGCTACCGTATTTCCATGATGGTATTTAAATCTTGCTCCACATGCTATTTTCTCGGTCACTATTCATTTTTACATATTTATGAGGACCATTAATAAGGTAATTTATTTTTCATATACACAGTGTGTTCAAGAATGAAAGACCATGCTTTCTCAACAAGTCATTTATTCCCACTTCTGGGAACCATTCAGTCTTTTCCACAGGGCCTGGGAAATATTTCTTGAAAATGCCGTCCATTTTAATAGGGCCAAATATTAGGGGAAAAAACCCATAGGATTTCTCTTATGATTCAGCACTGTGGACTCTACTGGGCTTGGCTCTGAGCGTGAAAGCTGACAGTATTTTATTTCTGACATTTTATACTGGCTGCAATACCGTTTAGCACTGTGTACTTTTCTCAGAAATCTTAATAAACAACCAGGAACATCGAACGGCACATTTAGTGTGTCCTGACTCAGCAGAAGAGACTTCGAAGTCCTTTCTGAAAGGCCAGCACTTGGCTGGAATGCAAGTTAGTGAATGTTGGGGATGATTCAACATCAGGGGGAGGGAAAGTTGCATCCCAGGCTTCAGTGAGCAGCGAGATCATCGGCGAGAACTCTGACGGCCCCTTGAAGTAGTGTCCATCTCTTGCCAATATCTTGATGTTGCTGCCCCTCCAAGCTTGGTCCATAAACAGATCCCATAACTGCAGTTTTGCGGGATAGGCCTCAGTATCTAGTGGTTTCTGGCGTATTTAATGTGATAATATTAAAATAATTTACATTTGAGAGGGTGTTGGGGGAGGCAGTTGGCAGATAGTCCTGAGTCTCCACACATTCCTGCTGAGTATGCGGGGCTGCGAGGCTGACTCATCTCCGTTTCTGGAGCGAATCACCTGGGAGGTGCAGCAACCACAGAGCCAGGGCGGGGACTGGCTTGTCTGCTGTTTGGTGCAGTGTTTGCTGTTTGTCCAAAAAGTGCTGGGCCTTGGGTTTCTTTCCTGTTATGCAACCACTCCATGCGCAGGCAGTCATCTGGGTCTACTCTGTTACCCGCAGGGGACACGGGGGCCTGGGCAACCAATGGGAACAGGAAGCTCTGGCTTTCGCAGCGAGCGTAAAGTCCTTTGTCTCTGACCCCAAAGTCTTGTGTCTTCTGCCAGCTTTCCTGAAACAGTGACTGGATAGCTTATTGCTTCTAAGAAAGGTAAAATCTCAGACCCTCGAAAGTTTTATTAAGTGACTTGCCTTTGCTCAGAAACCCGATGCTGCGGCTTCTCTGTAGCCGTCCATGGTAACAATATGAAAGACCACTGCACGCATGTGTGAAGCACTTACTGCTCCAGGTACTGTGCTGGGAGCTTTCACTGTAGAATCAGTTGGGTGATTCACTGGGTTACGTGCAATGGAAGGTTAAGCAGGTTGACCAGATAAGACTACTTTTCTCACATGAACAAGAGGTCTAGAGTTAAGAGCTAAAGACCAGGATGGAGACTCCGTGAAGCCATCGAAGGTCCAGACGCCTGGCTTTCTGTGCTGTTGCTGTTGGCACATGGCTTTGGTTTATCTCACACCCCTTGCTTTCTCCTCTAACTTCTGACATCTTGGCCCCTACTCCGTCTTAGGTCATGACTTTGCCTCTTCATTCACTTAGAAAATTCAAGAACTCTGACAATCACCTCCATAGACTCATCCACATCTATCCAGATGCACCCATGCACTCAGTCTTCTAATCTATTACTATCTGTGCTTCTCCAGGTGGGTCCTTGGACCAGCTGCAGCACCATCACCCAGAAATGTGTTAGAAATGCAAAATGTATGGTCCCACCCCAGAGTGAATGAGTCCGAAACTCTGGAAATGGGGCCAGAATCTGGGTTTCCACATGCCCTCCAGGGATCCTGCTTGTGGGAAAGTTGGAGGACCACTTCTGTAGATGGATTCTTCATGCTCTTAGCAAAATCTAGTTCCCCTTTGGGGTCCCATCCCTCTTGTTTACCCAAAGACATGACTCCAGGCTTTCTCTTCTCTCTTCAACATTATCCAAGTTTCCTTCTGAAACTGATCGTTCCCATCAACATAAAAACATGATATTCCTCCATTCTTAAATCAATAAACCACAACGCTTCTCTTGACCTGACTCTTCCACCAACTCCTGACCCATTTTCTCTTTACAACAACACTCCTTGGAAGAGCCGTCTGTCCTCGCTGTTGCCAATCCCTCTCCTCTCATTGTCCTACCCCACCCATGGCTCCATCAAAACTGCTCCTGTCCGGAGCAACAGTGACCACCACATTGCTTAGTGCTTGGTTGGGGGGAGTTAGAAGTTGAGATGAGGGTGCCAGCGTGGTCGGGTTCTGGTGAGAGCCCCCTTCCTGACTTGCAGATGGTGCCAAGGTGGGTTGGGTTGGGGGGTAGAAGGGTGAAGAGCGGTGAGAAAGAAGCTTTCTGGTCTCTTATACGGGCACTAATCTCATCAGGGAGTCCCAACCTCAAGGCCTTATTGAAGGTCCCATCTCCTAACACCATCACATTGGGGTTAGGGCTTCAACATAAGGATTTTTTTTTGGGGTGGTGGTGGTGGTGGTGGGGACACAAATGTTTAACACATAACTACTCTCAGTAAAATACTAGCTGGGTACTGTGGATGGATATATTTGATGCTTATTGTCATTATGAATTTTATACTCCAACAACCATGGTAAGATATAATCCCATGAAAAGATGACTAGTAAATTAATTACCTGAAAATCCATGCTATCAGAGTTCAGAGAAAAAGACCATCTGGACTGGTCTGAGGCGGCTTCGGAGAAAGAGGGACATTTGGTCTGGGCCTTGGAGACCAGGTCCACATAGAAAAACAGGGAGGGACATTTAGGTAGCAAGACACTGTCTGTGTCTTGGTAGGAATGATGATATGTCCTTTCTTAGGACAAATTCTGAGAAATAAGACTGGGAGATTAATTATAATTGAAATGGATCCTGACACAAATGGAGACAGATGGTTTTAATCAGCATACTGTTGGTACATTTACCAGTTAGGAATATGGATGAATGTGGATTTATAGCCCTCTCATCTCATCAATAGATAGAAAATTATTTGATTGGTAAACTGAGGGGTGTGGAGCCTCCCGAAGGCCAGGGCCATGCTCTCTGTGAATCTCCTTCTGAGGAGCCTGGCATATTACCTGTTTGCTGGGCAGACCAAGTTGAGTGCACCAAGCTTTGGAACCCACCACACACACAACTTTTTAGTAGTGGTTTTTTTATTGAAAAATTGTGTTATTATTATTATTTGGTATTTTTGTAATTATGTTTTGTTAAATGGGCAAACCCAGCAGCTAGTGTGGCCACAGTTGATTGGCTCAGGTGGCTGCCTGAGCCAGAAGGAACCGCTCACGGGCTGGTCCAACGGCACCCAGGCACTCACAAATGTCTCCCCAAGTGATATTCCCAATGAATCCTATTATGCTTCCCTGGGAATCCAGTCAGTAAGGCTGAATGAAGTTTACTTCCCAGTAACATCCCATTAGAAGACACTAGAATGTTATTCTTGGAAAAGGAAAGAGTCCAGAAATAGTCGTTTGTAAGGGAAAGAGCAGACTGGGAGAAACAGAGTTCTGGCGTACGACAAAGGAAAGAATTCAGATTTGTAGATTCAGAGGACAATGACCTAGGGAAGGGAGGGGAATGGAGTCCGCAGGTTTAGGAGCTCAGGTTTAGGGAGGAAGAGGAGTCTACATGCAGGAGTGCACGGCAGAGCCACGAAGACCTAATGGACTCACTCACCAGGTTTGTTGTGGAGCCCTTGGTTCTCCCTGGACTCTCATTAGGTGCCCAGTAGCCTGGACCAGGGGGTGTGAGACAGAAAGAGAGACAAAAGGCAGAATGGAGATGTGCCGCCGTGACCAACGCGGACATCCCTTTGGTTGCAGGCCCCAGGACCCTGACCCTCTCCGTAGAGACCGATTCTCTCATTAACTGTTGAAATAGTCTCCAGAGTGATGGCTGGATAGGTCTTCCCCAGTTATTGGCTAACCTTCTGATTTTGCAGAGGGTTAATAAGAGGCTTGAGCCACCTCCTTTGTCATTCTTAGGAGAGACAAACATGGGAATGGCTTGCCTCTGTCCTCCAGAGTTGGGGCACTTCTTTAATTAGACCCTTCTGATTTCGGACAATGGCTCCCACACTTGTGCATCGGCCCCTCCATGGGCTAGTGGACTCGGTCGCCTCAGCACAGGCGTTGCTGGAGTAGAGAGAACACCTAGCTCTCTGGTCCAGGGGGCTTTTCCCCTTAGCTAAGATCATCTGCACACTCCCCTCCATCCCCTGTTGGTTTCAGAGTTTCATTAAAAATCTAGACTCTGTTCATGCTTTGTTAGTCCCACACATGGAATTTTTGGTCAAATCATGATTATTTTCATTCTGGGAACTTGTTGGTTGTGAAACAGGAGACAGAAGGTGCTGGCGTGACTGTGGAAGTTAGATGTTGTATAAAATAACCACCCCAGTGCTTGACGTTAGGGCCACAAAGTAGGTGGGTGGTAATTACTTGGCTCAACCTGGAGAGCTATGAGTGATTTACTAATAAATCTGCACTAACGTAATTTATACATGAAGAGAGCCTCGAGGAGTAGAAGTTCTATGCAATGAATTAACCTCGTAGGGCTCATTCATGAGCGGCGATTCGCCTCCCGAGGTTAAGGCCCTGTGTGCTGTGAAGTCGGTTTATGCTGAGCGATCAGGCCCACAAAGAATAAGGACTCGGGCTGGTATTCTGATTTGCTGTGGTCTCCTCCTGCCACACCGTGAGGTCACTCCTAACCACTCTGCACCCGCCCATCCTGCGCCCTCCGCAGGTCCTTGGTCACCAAGTCAGTGGTGACTGGACTGAAAATTCAGTGAGACCGGTTGTGTTAAGACAGTGGTTCCTCATTCCACCACGTCACTCTCATAATCGCTGTTTTTCTCCCATTCCAACGTGGAGAGGCCTCCGTCCCTCCTTCATCCGGTCTCTGCCCACGAGCACGCCTCCTCCACTTCCCTTGGTTTAAACACTCCGTCCAGTCCACCATGAAGTTTAATAGTCGCCATAAACTTTTATCCTGTCTTTTATGTGGTGGTTACAAAACCTCTCAGGCTGTCATTTTAATGATGCAGCCTGGCACCTCTCCAGTTGCTGTCTACTCCATGGTGTGGAGAATGGGTGTCTGGATCTGTCCCAAAGGTGGGGGTCCCCCTCCACGCTGCAGCCTGTTGCAGCCCAAGGGGGTGTCGGTGGGGAGGGGTTTCAGGACTAACGACACCGAGGTCCTTCCGGCCGCCACCTCGTGGGGTCCCTGGGGTCCCATTCTCCATACACCCAGAGGCACGAAACTGCCTGAGAAACACGCTCCAGCTCGTGCCCGCGTCTTGCCGACGTCCGCCTCCCTGAACTCGATCTCACGTTGGGCCCGTTCAGGTGGCACTTTGCACTCTTCTCCCTGCTCGTGTATTTTGACATCTCGAGGGTGGGTGCTGAGTCCCCGCTGGGACTTCACACTCTGTGATGGGGGACCTGCAGCTCCCACCTACACACTCGCAGCGCCCAGCGCAGCAGCGAGCCCCGGGGACCGGAATGCAGGGAAGGGGCCACAGCGTGGGGCGTTTTGCAGTTGCCCCTGGTCAGGCCCAGAAGGACACACACGCACACGACTTTGCAGGGAGCTGGGCTCCGTGTGCGTGGTGGCCTTCAGAGAGGATGGCAGGTGACGGGACGGGCTCTCCTCAGCCGTGCTCGGTGCCTGGAGCCCTTGATGGAGCACCCCTTGTGGCCTGCGTCTGATTACGGAGTCACCGTCTTTCTACTCACAGCTGTTCAAAGTCTAGTCTCTAACTTATGGAGCGTCTCCCCCTAATACACGGATTCAGCAGTAGCACTTCTTGTGATCTAGCTGACGATTCACACAGCTGTGCGTTTCCCTCAGCGCCCACGTGCTTTTCTGTCACCCCACAACGTGCTCCCCAGGCGGGCTGTCCCCAGGGCCCAGAGATGCCTCCTGGGAGCTGAGGGCAAAGCCAGACACGGCTCTGGGCCAGGACAAGCTCCTCAGCGCACAGGAAGCTACTCTATTCACTCCCCACCTTCCAGGTGAGGAAAACAGAGCTTAAATCCGCAAAGAAACACTGTGATTGCTGAAGCTGGGTCTTCAGGCCTCGGAATGGGATTCTGAGGCTGAGTCTTAAGTGCGGTTTCTTACACAGGTATTGTCTGAAAAGAATCCTCTCCATGTGGCCAAATGGCTAATTTAAAATGTTTTTTTTTTTTTTTTTTTTTAAATGTTTTTATTGACTTTTCTTTTTAGAGAGAGAGGAAGGGGGAGAGAGAGAGAAACATCGACCGGCTGCCTCCTGCACGCCCCCGACTAGGGATCGAGCCTGCAGCCTGGGCGTTGAACCTGTGACCTCTTGATTCGTGGGCTGGCGCTCACCTCTGAGCCACACTGGCAGGGCCCAAACGGCTAATTTAGACGCAACCAGGCACAGTATCAAGTAAATTACAGTCCCGCGACCCTGGATTAACCAGCAGTCCTTTTGCTTCGGAGGTAACTGGGGAGGGGCTGGCTCTGGTTCATCTGCCCGGGAGGGAGGCTCCCAGGGAGCCCGGGCACTGCCAGCCCGTGACTCCGCGCTGCCTGGGTCTGCAGCTGCGCAGGGCTCGGCCGGGGCTCAGTAACACCGCGTCCAAAGCGCTCGCTGTTTCTGTTCTTTCTTTTTTGTCGTTAATCTTCACCTGAGGATATTTTTTCCATTGATTTTTAGACAGAGTGGAAGGGAGGGAGAGGGAGAGAGGGAGAAACATCCACGTCAGAGGGACACATCGGTTGGTTGCCTTCTGCATGCGCCAGAGCCGGGATCGAACCTGCAACCCAGGCGTGTGCCCTTGACTGGGAATCGAACCCTCGACCCTTCGGTGCCCAGGCCGACGCTCTACCACTGAGCAACACCGGCCAGGGCTGTTTCTGTTCTTTGACTGCCGACGCCACAGTGCCAGGGCGGGCCTCCCTCGGACGCGCGGGCCTCGGGACAGGTTTGCTCCAGCGCGTCTGCCCGCAGAACGCCCGCGCCCGCTCCTCACCGCTTCCCTTCCGCCCGGCTGCCGCTGGGAAGTTTATCATGAGACGTGCTGTTGGCTCTTCCACGTCTGGTGCTCGTTACGAGGGACTCTGCCCCTCCAGGCGCCCGCTCTGCGTCGGCACCCCCGCGGCAGCCGTGGCAGCTCCTCGTCGCCCGTTTCCTTGCTTGGGCTTGGCAGTGACTGTCTGTGTGCCATCATGGCCTTGTTTTCTCCCTAAACCTTGGGAAACGTGGACCAGCCAGAACGGTTACATATACGGGTACCCAGGACACAATATTTCTGTCCCAGAAAACCTGAGGCATGTGGTCGCCATATGTACAGGATCCACGGCCCCTGCATGTCTATTTATTGATGTGTTTCTAGCCGTGTGCATATGTAACCATAGGGATGCGATTTTTATAGTCTCTCTGTCCCGGCCTTTCCTCTTGGAAAACATATTCGTTGTTTCTGTTGGTGGCAAAATGACTTCTTCATGGCCAGCCCTACATTGCAAGTTGCATATTTTCGTTCTGAAGCTCTTTATGAATGTATTTTCTCCTATTTAGGGCCAAAGAGAGAGAGAGAAAGAGAGAAAACAGAAAAAAGAAGCTATGTGTCTTCATTTGTTCTGAGAATGTCAGAGGAGGAGTTTTCTTGACGGAATCAGCGTGAGGAAGGATTTCAGGGTCAGTGTGTGGGGAGAAAGCTGTAGAAAACAGGTTAAAGTTTATGAAGCTCTTTCTCTTTTGGGGGTCAACGGACATGGGTGTTCTGAAGGGCAGAATAAGTGGTAAATGAAGGGAGGAGATGGCAGAAAAACAGAAACCGTAATATGTAGGAGACATTGTGTCCCCAGGTGGTCGCCTCCAGCCGGCTCCCGGGTGGCTAATGGAGGAAACAAATCGATGGCTGTCCCCGCAGGGGCTCACAGCAGGGACAGGAAGTGGCGCCCACACTGACCGTACCTGGGAGTGTTAATTAGATGTGTTTGAGTAAAGAACTAATACGCAGAGTGAGCATTTATTAACGCAAACCCTGTAAGCAGTAACTAAGGACATTTTAATAGGTAGAGAGAACCCCCCACAGTGAGCAAGAGATGATGCACTTGATGGGACTAACTGGAACAAGAAGCCCCTAAGAGAAAACTGGTCCCCGTAGAGCAGGTAAGCTAACCTGGACACAGTGCGGCTCATGAGGGTGGTGAGTGGGGCCCAGGATCGGCAGGCCTTACGCATCAGCTTGACCTTCAGACAGACTGGGAATCCAAGCTTGAAGCGCTAAGGGGCATGATGAATGCGATAGGAAGCCTCTTAATATTTTTTTCTTCATCTGGTAGTTTTACACTAAGTCTGAGCTCCATTCCCAGGTCTTTGGGTTTTGGTGACGATGGTCTAGCATCTCTGTCCAGTTTACTCTCCATTTCCTGCTGGGCCACATAGTAATATTTTCCTATTTTTTTCCATTCTGTGCAAGAAAATAGTCATGACTTGCTTAAGACTTTGGAGATTTTTCCCGTTATTTGTAGGTAAGGAGAAAGTCTCAGCATAGCTTGCATGGCCTTTGCCTACTTCCCCTGACTTCCTGCTTCCCCCACTAGGGTGGTGGTTGCCCGTGGCCTGAAGTGTCATCCACAAGGCCACCTGGCAGTTAGGATGGGTGCCAGCTCTGACCCCTGGAGGGAAGGCTCTTTCCTTTCTCACCTACTTCACTCTTCTCAACGGTCAGTGTCTGCTCATGTGTCACCTCTTCAGGAAAAGCTTCCCCGACCCTCCAGACCAGAGACTCTCACTGTGCTACGAGTCTTCCCTTACGGTTCTCATTTCAATTAGGTACTAATGCCAACACCTTTGCTGTACACCAGACCAAGACCTGCGAGGCCAGGAACCATTAATTGCATCTCCAAACTTAGCACATCACCTGTGTGGAGTGTGGTGCAGAGAGGGTGTCATCACGTGTGTGGAGCACGGTGCAGAGAGGGTGTCATCGCCTGCGTGGGGCACGGTGCAGAGGGGGTGTCATCACCTGCGTGGAGCACGGTGCAGAGGGGGTGTCATCGCCTGCGTGGGGCACGGTGCAGAGGGGGTGTCATCGCCTGCGTGGAGCACGGTGCAGAGGGGGTGTCATCGCCTGCGTGGGGCACGGTGCAGAGGGGGTGTCATCGCCTGCGTGGGGCACGGTGCAGAGGGGGTGTCATCGCCTGCGTGGGGCACGGTGCAGAGGGGGTGTCATCGCCTGCGTGGGGCACGGTGCAGAGGGGGTGTCATCGCCTGCCTGGGGCACGGTGCAGAGGGGGTGTCATCGCCTGTGTGGAGCACGGTGCAGAGGGGGTGTCATCGCCTGCGTGGAGTGTGGTGCAGAGGGGGTGTCATCGCCTGTGTGGGGCACGGTGCAGAGGGGGTGTCATCACCTGTGTGGAGCACGGTGCAGAGGGGGTGTCATCGCCTGCTATGCATTAGCTCATATAATTTCAAGGGGGACGTTGCCATCATAACCCACATGGTTCAGATGAGGAAACCGAAGCATGGAGAACGTAAGTAGCTAGTAAATGTAGAAAAATAGTTCAACCCAGTCGGTCTGTCTTCACAAACTGCGTTTTTATCACGGTGCTAAACTGTCCTTTAAGACGAGGCGCCCCCCCAGACTCCCCCCTTGTTCTTATGCCCGTTTCCCGGAACTGCAGTCTCACCTGCTCAGGCTCTTGGGCCTGAATGGCACCCTTCCATCGTCCTTCCTTCCCCCCACCGTTCCTTCCTTCCTTCCTGTCACTAAACATTTTCAAACATGTAACGTGTCCTGGGTAACATGGTGGCCATGGGGGTACAGCTCTCAACGCAGAGTTGAGAAATAGTTTCTGTCCTGACGTATTTATATTTACCAATGTATAGCAGTCAATCAGCCTGTCTGTCTGTCTGTCTAACGCAGTGGGCAGGGAGGAGAGATCTACCCCGACAGGGAAACCAGCCAGAAGAGACAGGCTCACGCTGGCCTGCTGCTCCCTGTGAGGCCACCTGCCACCCTTCTCGGCAGGCGGGATGGGGACCTCAGCCCGGATCCCTCGCTCGTCCAGTCCTGGGTGAATTTCAAGTCCAAACCCACCTCCTTTCTCATTCATCTCAGAACAGCGCTCAGCAGCCTCCGGCAAAGCGGCCGGATGCACATCCCCGGCTCCTCGTGGTCAAGCCGCCTCCTCGGGGGCCGAAAGGGCAGGTGCTTCTGGGCGGTGAGCTCCCCAGGGCCGCGCCCGCCTCTCCCTCCAGGGCGCAGGGCCCGTGGCCCTGTCTCGTTACCTGAGTTAGTTTTGTCTTTGATGAAAGAATGTGCCCTTTGGAACCGGGCCTCCGAGGCAGCATCATTTCAGGAGGTGAGAAAACACTGGGGGAGCAGGTCTCACAACCTGCAGCTGGTTCAGCGGGACCAACGCGCGGATGGAGTGAGACGTCTTTTGTGAGGCCTTGAAGCAAAGCGACACTTTCCCTCGGTTATGTAATTGCTTAGGCACCGCGCAGGGCATGGCTGCGAGCTGTTGTTCTAGAGCTTGCGGAGGGAAAGGCAATTTGATCTCTTTTTAAGCGGCGTGTTCATTTTCTCAGGGAGATTCAATTACTCCCCCACTTAGGAGGCTGTAACCGAGTGAGCTGGGCCGGCTCCTGACACCAGCCCCTGTCGTCGCCATTCAGATTCGTTTTCGCTTTTCTAAACTGGTCTGCCTGCCGCTCCTGGAGGCCGGCCAGCCTCTGGAAGAGATGGAATAACCCTTCCCTCACCACCTCCTACATGCTGTGCTATTTTGTGCTCTCCCAAATGTCGCCCTCTCCTCACGTACACATTTCCCCCGGGCGAGGAGTGCAAATGTCCCTGTGGCTGGTGTGTCCGTGGCCGGCCGCACAGACAGGCCTCGCGTGGATGCTGAGCTCGGGCCTGGGGCCCTTTCCGTCACAGGGGGCAGAACTCGCTGTTCACCCACAGTGGGCCCCCTGCGTTGGCAGAGGCAGAGGCAGAGGGAATTGCTGGAATAAACTCCCAGCCCAGGAAGACAGGATGGGGGGCCTGGCGCAGAGCCGGTGATGTGGCCACTGCAGGACCCTTGCCTGTGAGTGGCCGTCCAGCCCACGCCTCCCTTCAAGCTGTTGGTGATGGACTTGCCCTAAAGCACGTGGAGACTCTGCTGAAGCACCTGGAAGACAGGTGTGGGGGGTGGACACCCTGAGACCATCGCTGCCTCTCCTGTTTTAGGTGTGGAGCATGGTAACCCACACGGCACCTGCTGCGTGTATCCCGGGAGGAGGGTTAGCGTAAGGAGATTTAAGGTACCCTGCTCACACCTCGCCTCTCCCACCATGCAGCGTCCTCTAACCTCTGATTTCTCCATCGGGCTTGGGCACGTTGAGGCTAATCCAGCCAGCAGACACTCGGCAGCCCCCCGGCCCCATGCTGTGGTGCCTGAGTGTGGGGGGTCCTCCCATGGGTGCCTGAGTGTGGGGGGTCCTCCTGCTCCTGCCCTCACTCTCGTTCCCTAAGTTCTTCAGTGGGAGAAGCCCTGCCAGTGAGAGTCCCCGCTTCCCACGCTGGGTCTCAGCTCCTGCGACACTTTATCACCTGGGGAGCTGCCAGGTCCTCTCGGAGCCCTGCCTGGCCTGTTGAGTCCCAGTCTCTGTGCATGGGACAGATGACACCCAGGCAGGGTGTGTCTAAGGCGTGTCCCGGTGGCTCCAGCGTACAGCCGGGCTTCAGGCCAGGTGCGCTCACAGGTGGCTAAACCCTTGGCTTCTCATGTCCTAAGGATTCAAAGAAGGGACAGGACTTTCATAGATACAGACAGCCAAGCAGACATGCTGCAAAACACGGTGAGAGATGTGACTGCGGTTCTGTGAGTGCTGCCTGCGGGGCCCAGAGGAGGGACTGCACGGTCACCAGGAGAGGGCAGGGAGCCCGGAGACGGGCATTTGAAGGGCCGAGGCTTTCCCTGGGAGAGGCATCGAGGTGAGCAGCGGGGAGGAGACACAGGCCCCAGTGACCCTGTTAGGAGGAGGGCAGTGACGCAGGTGGTGACCCAGTGAGAGGAAAGTCACTCAGAGCCTGACAGGGGCACCCCCGTGCCTGGCTCCTCTTACCCAGCTCAGGCTGCATCCTCAGACCAGGGATGGGCGGGGGTTTCACAGGTGGGCGGTGACAGGGAGGATGTGCTGGAGGCAGGCAGACTGGGGCTCTCGGGGTGCTGCTGCTGGCCTGCATGGACGGGGCGCAGAGGGTGGGCTGGTCCTCACGGGGAACCAGCACTGCCCCGGGTTTCAGGAGCACAGGAGGAGGGTTCCCACGTTTGGAGGGTGACACCATCAACACAGGTTGGGAACAGAGGGGGAGGCCCCTTTCCCTCTTTTTCTGCTCTTCTTTCTTTTTTCTTTTTAGGAAAACAAGAAAAGAAGCTTCGATTTGGGTGTGTTAAGCTCATGGTGCCAGCCTGACACTGAGCTGGTGACGCAGACGGAGCCCGGGCGCCTGGGCCTTCGGGCGGAGCTGGAGCCGGGTGAGGGTGGTCACCTCGGGAGGGAAGAGCTCAGCCAGGGCATGGGGCAGAGAGGGGCGCCTGGTGCAGGGCTCTGAGGGCAGAGGGGAAGGAGCACCCCGAGGAGC
Source organism: Miniopterus natalensis (assembly GCF_054644295.1). Lineage (NCBI taxonomy): Eukaryota > Metazoa > Chordata > Mammalia > Chiroptera > Miniopteridae > Miniopterus > Miniopterus natalensis. The sequence goes on along the minus strand of NC_142087.1, from coordinate 33,171,327 downwards.
CTGGCAGGAATCCTCAGAGGGAGGGAAGGGCCCTGAAGAAAGAATGGTTTTTGCCCGGCCGGGCGTGGCTCAGAGGCTGAGCATCAGCCTAGGATCCAGGCGATCAGGGTTCGATTCCCGGTCAGGGCACATGCCTGGGCTGCGGGCTGCAGCCAATCAATGACTCTCTCATCATTGATGTTTTTATCTCTCTCCCCCCCTTCTTTCCTCTCTCTGAAATCAATAAAGATACGTTTTTAAAAAAATGGTTTTTAAAAATGCAGACCTGATTATGTCTCTCTCCTGCCTCCGGGCCTCCAGGGGCCAGCTGTGAGCCAGGATTCAGGATCCTGTTTGTGGGGGGCAAGGTCCAGCGTGACCGGCCCCTTCTCTGCCCCGTCACTGTCCCTCTCAGTCACCCCACTCGGATGGGGCCACATTGGGCTCTATGTCCACAGGCGGGGCTCACCAAGCCCTCTCTGGGCCACGGGATTTGCATGTGTTTTCTTCCAGGTGTCACAGTCCGCCCGCCACAACCTGGTGAGCCCCCACCTGCCCTTCAAGTCCCAGCCCAAACCTCATTTCTTCAGGGAGTTTTCTCTTTCTTCCAAGGCAAGAGCCTTCTGTTTCCTTTACAGGACTTGCCGTGGTTACCGTTCTGTGAGGCATAAACAATTACTTGTTTAACAGCTGTTTCCCGCGAGACCAGATTATGAGTTTATTGAGAGAAGGAATCACGTCCATTTTACCCCCTGTGCTTAACACAGCGCCCGGATGTGCTTAAAACGATGTGCATTAAAGCAATTAAAAATGAGAAGCGACGCACGCGGAGTGTGCGTTAAAAGGTGAAAATTCAAGTGGCGAGAAAATACACAGATAAGTCAAGTGAAAGAATGCTAAAAAACGGGCCTCCCCCCTGGCAATCGTGACGCCGCCCTGGCTTCCAGGTCAAGAGCAGTCACGTGAACGTGAGGCAGTGCCAGGCTTTGCAGAGCTGCGGCGTTACTGAAGCTTCCGACAAAAATGGAGACCTGCCCCTCGGCTTCTCCCCGCCCCCCGAAGACGTGATCACGGCCCTTCATCCCCACCTGTCCCCTCGTCTACCTTTGGTAACCTCTCAACAGCAAGAGCAGCTATGACCTATTCACCACTTAATCCCAAAGTCTCAGCCCAAGCAAGGCCTTCTCACTGATCCGAAAGCACTGCAGTGTTTCACTTTCCTCCTGGTCTCTCATCCCCCACCAACAAAACGACAGGTTCATGAAAACGCCTCTTTCCTTTTAGAAACGTGTCGCTCAAAAATCTTTCGCGGTCGCTGAAGCCTCATGGCGGGTCGTAATCTGGTTCCCAACCCACGTTCTAAATTCAGCTTCTGGTAGGAACCCTGTGCCCCGCTGCTCTTTGGAGCTGGGCTCTGGGTCACGGTCGCTTAGCGGAGCCTCTGTGCCCAGGGCTGTCCAGTGTTGTCGTCTCATTGCCTGCCCGGCCTTGACTTTTCCCGAAGGTCCAGCCCAGTCTGAGGATCTCTAAGAAGTCTCGCTTTAGCCACGGTGATCGCCACGTGCTGGGAGTCTTACCATCTAAACTGTGTGAGCCGGCCGGCCTCGCTTTGCCGTGTCCTTTCCATGTGCAAATGTGCCTCCAGGCTCCTACAGGCAGGGGCTAGGATAGGGGCGGGGAGCGTCCGGCCCGCGGGCCCTATACGGCCTGAGAAATCATTTGGCCTGGCCCTGCCAAGGCAACCGCAGTTCCAGCCATCACACTAGGGGTGAGTTAATTAAATGTTTGACCAAATATAGCAGGCTAATTGTTAAGTCGATAACTTTGTATGGCCCGAGAATGATGTTATAAATAGCCAAATGGCCCTTGGCAGAGAAAAGGTTAGCCGCTGGGACCTCTGTGACCAGGAGAAAAGGTGTGTCCTGCCTGCTTGTGTGTCCCTCTGGGTATGATCGTGAGCAGATTCCCAGCATTCAAACCAGGGAGAAACACCTGATGTAGGTTAAAAATGGTCAATCTGTAACACGTAGATAGTACTATGACCTCACTGTCTGTGTCCCCCCCCAAATTCACACTTGAACGCTAACCCCTGGCAGGATGGTATTTGGAAATGGGACCTTTGGGAGGTGAGTAGCTCGTGAGGGTGAAGCCCTGACGCGTGGGACTAGTGCCCGAGAAAAGGGACCCCGCAGAGCTCCCAGCCACAGGAAGACACAGCCCGAGGTCAGCTGACTGTGAGGCGGGAAGTGGCCCTCATGGACCCAGGATGTGCCAGTGACTTGATTTCAGACCCCGAGCCTCCAGACTGTGAGAATAAAGTTCTGTGGTTGATGAGCCTCCAGTCTGTGGTATTTGTTAAGCAACCCAAACAAAGGCATGCAGCAAACGGTAATTAACTGAACCCTGTGAGAGCCTCTAGAACAATAAACATGACGCAGGGAACTCTCTAGCTCGGGGTTTCTCAACCTTGGCCCGCTGACATTTTGGCCAAGTCATTTTTGGTTATGGGGCTGTCCCGGGCGGGTAGGATGGCTCTGAGCCCACTGGATGCCAGTAGTAACCCACTTCCAGTTGTGACATAGCAAATGTCTCCAGACATTGCCAAATGTCCCCTGGCGGGGGCGGGGGGCAGGAGGCAAGTGGCCCCAGTTGAGAGCACTATTCCAGTCAAAGGCTCAGGCCATCAGTGACCTTTGCGCCCTTGGAGGAGGCAGATCGACGCCCTCCGCTAGCTCTATGTTCAGACTGAAACTGGTTATATTCGCAGCCGCTGCCTCGAGAGCACTGAGACTGCATCAGCCCCTGGGACACGGGGAACTTGACAAAGTGCCCGCTAAGTAAGCCCAGCCTTGCGCAGAGGCCTCCAGGGCAAACAGGGCTTTTGTATGGGAACCTCAGGGCGCTGGCTCAGTGCACCAGCATTCTCACCCAAGGGAGCAGCCACCGGCTGGGACCTGCTCCCTCCCAGGTGCATCGGGTCTCAGCAGGTGAGGGGCGAGGCCGTGCCTGTCACTGTCCCGGGATGCAGAAGGCACAGTGAGGAACATGCCCAACCAACAGTGAATTTAAAGCCGGGCATACATATTGGAGTTGAGCCACTTTTACCGCCTGTGATTCCAGGGCCCTCTGACCACCCTGACAGTCGCCTGACTCGCTATTCAGGGTGCGAGAGCGGGAGTGGGGACGCTCGGGGTTTCATTAAGTGCACATCTGTCCTGGGCAGGTGCCCAGATGCTCCGTGATGGACGAATCTGAAAATCAATCACAGCTGAGGGGCAGGGCAGCACTAATGAGCCCAATAGAGATCACTTGTGAAACACGCCCCAACTCCACAGGCCTCCCAGGGAGTCCGTGCGGCCCGAGCGCGGAGGACACCTGCGCGTGGAGCTGCGGGCCGCGTGAACAGGTCCGCGTGTGTGGGTCACTCCGAGGCATCCTCACTGCTGAGCCCAGAGTCACCAGAGGCACGGGAGCAGGTGCGCCCCAGCCCCGCGGCCCCGCGGTGAGTAATTCGCTCCCGTAACACAGCCCAGGCAGGTGGGAGCTGAGGTGCACGTGGAAACTCCTCCTAAACTCAGGGGCTCTGCAGAGAGCAGTGGAAGTTGCCCCCCTCGCGCCTGGGTCAGGGAAGGAGAGATAGGTGCCCTCCAGGGAGGGAAACCTGCGGTGGGTGGGCCCCCGAGTGAGGCCCGGCCAGCAGGGGACCCTGCAGGTGGCCCTGGAGCAGGTGCTGGAGCTCCCCTGGCTCACTGCTCTGGGAGGGCAGGAGGGAAGGGTCTGGCGGGGTCGGAGAGACAGTCACCCCCGCAGACAGGCCAGAGCTGGTGGGACCCACCAAAGGCTGGCAGCGGGAACACAGCTGTATGGGCTTTTGGGGCGTTTGGGGACCTTCCGTGCCTCCGTGAGGGCTCCCTCCCATGCACTTAGGGCCGTTAGTTTGTTAACTGGATTAATTGAAATGGGTGTCTTCATCATGTAAGCCAGAGTAAGAATCCACCCTCTGCTACCCCCACGATGGAGGGTGAGGCCTGGCGCCGGGCTCTGGGGTGTGGGCTGTTTTCTGTCATTTATCAGCTGTGCATCCTGGACACACACACAACCACACTGTCGGCCTCAGTTTCCATGATTCTGAACTGGGGTGACAATACCCAATGCATGGTTCTCGTGAGGGTTACTCAGGAGACACAAAGATACCCACTGGCACACCATCCTGCTGTTTCTATTGTACTTAGAATGAGGGCACAGGGGTTTCGTGGACACCACTGAGGTGACCATCTGCCTTTCGAGAGCTTAGCCTGGGTCATGGCACCCTCGGGGTGTCCTTCAGTGGAGGCAAGAGATGCACCCTTGGGGTTCAGCGTAGTCTTAAAATAATCTGTAGAAGTGTAAGAGTGGACTCCGGTGTTTTCAAGAAATGCTCTTGTGATCCCTCTCATTGACTCCCCGCTATCATTTCTGTTGTCGGGACTGAAGGGGTTCGGAACAACCCTCCCCAGGATGTGCACGTGGCTTGTAAACGACTTTAAGCTGAAGGCAGTAGAGACCTGTGGGCTGACGAGCAGTTTTTACCTCTCCCTCAAAGAATGTAAATTTGGGGCCTTGCTCATAATAAGTGTTATTACCAGAGACAACTTTCTATGGCCTATCATAGGGCCAGGTAAACTTTAATTACTGAGCATCTGCCCTTACCATCCTGAAAATGACCTTCATCCCCTCTGAGAGCCCAAGGCACCTTACATCATCCTGACCCCAAAATGTCATATGTACCTTGTTTGAACTTTCTGTCTCTCTCTCACGTATGTGGGGTTCCCATAGGTATGTATGTAATTAACTGGCTATTTTCTCTTGTTAATCTTGTCTGTCTGGTGTAGATTTAATTATTAGACCAGCTGAAATAACCTAGGAGGGTAATCCCCCCTCCCCCCGAACCAACCTGAGCTCCTCATTTGACCACAAGAGGCACAGACAGGGTTAGTGAGCCCCCCCCCCCCCCCCATCACAGCAGTGTCCCAGGTAAATGGGAAACGTAAGAGGCTTTCAGCTGTTTTGCTTGGGGGAACTGGTGTTACCCGCTTAAGGAATGGCTCCATTTCAGCCGGCCTTTTTAGCTCATTACTCGCTTTGAACTGATTTTACAGATAACGCTCTCCCCAACCACCATACAAATTAAATGCCTGTTTCATACAGATTGGCTCGTGGACATTTTATTCCGAGTCTGACCAGGGCGGCAGGTAATGGAACTCGGTCCCCAGGTGTGCCATAAACAGCACAATAAACTATCCACTGTGAAGTTTGTATCTTTTTCTATAAAAATGCATTTGAATTTACAACAGCTGCTATTATTCTGTCCAGCTGGTCTCCTAACTCGAATTCTGTCTCAACTAGGCAGTGGAAGAATTTGAATCAGGTGGGTAGCTAGTTCTGTTGCATAGGTATGAAGGCGCTTTGGAAGAACAGAGGCCATGAAAATGTGTTAAAATTCAAAAGGTTTAGACAGCATTCCTGTTTATTCAAATGTAATAAATGATAGATTGAAGTCATAGGTTTTTTTTGGACTAAATAGTTTCTTTCATATGAGTGCCTTCCTTTCATATATTTGCATTTAGCAAGTCACAGAGCATTAATAAAATATCTGAGAAAACAAAGAAGGTAGAAATTTAAACGCAGATAGCTTGTTTCTCTTCTGGCCTTTTGTGTTGTGCCTACAGAGTGCGTGCGTGACACACTATATAAATCCTACCACTCTCCTACTTTATGTGGTTGGGCAAAATATATAAGCATAAAATTTGTTCCTTGAAAGAACAGGTAAATGTAGAGGAAGGCAGCTCTCCAATTTGCAACGTTAAAATTTTAATCTTTTCTGGTAGACCTGGAGAACTAGGGAGATAATGCGGGATGTGCTCCCTTATCTGGTTTAGATATTAGAGATATCTGATGGGCAGCCTTAATTGAATTGAAAAGTGACCTTTGTCAGGCAAGAGTCTAGCCTAGGACATGCCTACCCAGCATAAACTGCTTTTAGTTGGAAAGTTTTAATTTCAGACCATCCTTTGTGGTTACTTTAGGCCTCCGGGTTTGTGAGGCTGCCACACAGGCCTCCCCGGAGCTTGTCAGGCTCGCATGTGGCCCCTTTTCATCCAGAGCCCAAGGCATGTGGACCGTGTGGAAGGCTCTGGAAGGTGTGTGTGTGTGTGTGAGTGAGAGAGAGAGAGAGACACACACACACGTACATATAGCAAAAAACAATAAGCACCACCTTGGAAGTGGATGCTCGAGTCCCAGATGAAGCCCATGGATCAGAGGCGAGTTAGGGTCCTTCCTGAATTCCTGACACACAAATTATGAGCAAAATCAAGTGGCTGTTTTAGGTTTCTCAGTGTTGGGATAGTTTGTGCACAGCAATAGATAATTGGAACATTGTTTTTGCAGGTAAAGCAATTCAGTTCCTGATTTTTGGCCATAGATGCATCCCTGATCCAGGTCATTAGCGTAATTTCTCGAAGCAGAAAGCATCCGGCCACTGGGGACCCTTGGTGACGCTGCTGCTGTTGTTTCCAGCACACATTCCCGTTATTTTTTCATGTCTTGTCCTTCGGTTGACAATATGAAATGGAGAACTGTTGAACTTCTTTCTCCTTCCTACTAATATTTAGCTTTTAAATCCAAAAGCACTGAGTTGCCAGTTAATTCATTTAACAGCCTTTTAAAATACGCAGATGATATCTTTCCCCATTAGCCCTTGATAATAATAGAATACGTTGGAAGAGAATTTTATTTTTGTTCTGTTCTTGTTACACACAGGTATAGCTGGAGCAAAAGGTCTATTTGTTAAAGGAGTTATTTTGCTCTGAGTCACTAAGTGGATATAATTAGGGAGAAATGAAACACACCAGATGACAATGGGCATGAAATTGTGTTTTTCAAATGCCGCTTCTGTCTTTAATTTCCCTTCTAACTTGAGTACGTTGTGAAACCACATCGTGTTACACTTTAGATATCTGTGGTGATAAATAAAGGGCAAATAGATCAGGATGAAAGTTCGCTTAGGACTGTCTTGTGAGCGGTACCTGGCCGGGGGCCTCGACACCATCTCTGGACCTCACTTCTTTTCCCGGAGGGCAGTGCACTTGGTCCCTGATGCCTGTCACTTGAACATTCTAGGTAGAGAGATCCCCAGTTTTCAGTGAATATAAACTACATTATAATGAAAACAGAGGCGTGGCAGAGCTGCTACTATAAAAAACCTCTCGCAGTTTTCTTATTTATTACCAGTCGCTCATCCAGTGTCCGTTGCGCCCCGTGAGCAGGGCTGCAGTGTCCAGCAGGCCTGGCTCACCAGCGAAGCAATGCGCTCTGAGCGGCGAGGGGCCTTGTCCAGCGCCGTGGGGACTGGACCCGGCCCTTGGGCTCCGCAGCCCAGGCCTTTTCAGCCTTGCCCTGTCCCAGGCTGCGCGGGGGACGTTTTCTTAACTGGCAGCTGCCACGCGGAGGGCTTGCGTTGCCGACGTGGCGCGGGCCGCGGCTCTGGGAAGCATGTGCTGGGGGTTAGCGGGCAGAGGCCGATCGGTTTGGCCGCCCTAGGAGAGACGACACCGCCGCCGCCGGGCTAGGTGCCGGCGGAGAAGCCCACAGCGGGGCCCAGGGCTGGCCCCCTTGCAGCCTCCTGGCCCCCGTGGACCCTCTGAATTGGGAACCTCGTGGGCACTTGGCGAGCTGAGCTGACAGATTCCCTGGTGACATGTTAACGTCCCGTGGGAACTGCGGAATAAGACGGTCCTCACTCCGTCCTGGTTGAACTGCGCTCTGGGGGGGACCAGACACTTGTGTCTGTCACTTTAACATTCCAGGTGGAGAGATTCCCAGTTTTCAGCGAATATAAACTACATTGTGCGTGGCTTCAATTATAATGAAAACATAGGCGTGGCTGAGCTGCTTACTATAAAAAACCTCTCGCAGTTTTCTTGTTTAATATATACCAGTCGTCCATTCAGTGTCCGTTCCATCCCTGTAATACCCATTTGGAAAGGAAAACCATTGCTTTAGGGTAAGGCATTCATTTTCTCCATGCAGTGGAGATAGTCAGTGCGGTCCATTTATCGCCAGCTGTCTCCACGCGAAGCGAGATTTGCATCATAATCACTTCCCAGCCCTTCTTTGTTCCGCAGTCATCTGTCCTGGGTAACGAGGCTGATGGTTTCCCATCCTGTTCTTCAGCCTCGTTCGTGACAATTTTACCGTCAGTGATGGAGTCACTCTAAGCTGTCACCAGCCAGGGATGTCGGAGAACCTGAATCCGATTCTGCCTGTGCCGGGATTTGCATCTGCCCCTCAAGCCGCAGGGGAATCTCCCTGCCAGCCTGAGGCCTCCCGGTGACCACCACCTTCACCTCTGCTCTCGGTGACCCGTCAGGTTCGCTGTCCTGTTTGACTTCCAGTCAGTCATGGAAAAATGCAATCTCAGGAGGACGCCTGTCCCTTCTTCATTCTGCACATTTTCTTTCATATGCAGGATGTGGTCTCTGCAGTGCCCCATCTCTGGACCTTGAGACCTGCTAGGCGCTCATGGCAAGAGGGCAGAGGGACTGGGGTGCCCCTTAGCCCTGCCCTGATGGTGCCCCTCACCTGCTCACAGGGCCGCGCCTGCTCTTTGTACACTTCAGCACCTCCCTTTACTTGCCTCATGCTGCTCTCATGTTCCCAGGGGTGGTTTTTCTAGAGTCTGAGACTTGAAGAAATAGTGCCTCGTGATTAACCTGCCTGTCCTGCCAGCCCGTTCAGAGACCAGTGAGACGGGTCCTTACCGAGCACTGGATCTCTGGCCACCTGGTGAGGTCCACGGACCCCTTCTTAGGATGATGTTTCTGCCCCTGCCAGGTGGCTCGGTTGTTTGGAGCATTGTCTGGTGCACCAAAGGGTCATGGGTTCAATCCCTGGTCGGGGCATGTAGGAGGCAACCGATGGATGTTTCTCTCTCGCGTCAATGTTTCTCCCCCCTCTATTTCTCTATTTCCCTCTCCCTACCTCCCTTTCTCTCTCTCTAAAATCAATAAACATATCCTCGGGTAAGGATTAAAAGGAAGAATGAGGTTTCTAAATGCAGAAAACACTAATTTACAAAGCAAACCAGTGAGCCCGGCTGGTGTGGCTCAGTGGTTGAGCGTCGACCCATGAACCAGGAGGTCACGGTTTGATTCCTGGTCGGGGCACATGCCCAGGTTTCGGGCTCGATCCCCAGCAGGGGCCGTGCAGGAGGCGGCCGATCACTGCCTCTCGTCATTGATGTTCCTCTCCCTCTCCCTTCCCCTCTGTGAAATCAATAAACACATATTTAAAAAACCCAACAACAGCAAAAACAAAGCAAACCAATGAGATCAACTGCAGTTTAGTTAACTGTTGAAAAATAAACATGATGCGCTAACCACGTGCTTGGTGAACGAGAGAGTTGAGTCGGCCTGGAGTCGGCGGCTAAGGCACCAGAAGCGGTGGCCAGCGCGCCTGCTGTTTGCAACGGTTGTGAAGTAAAATACGCGTGTGGTGGGTTCCCCCGCGGCGCGGGCGCATTCATTGGCCACGGGAACGCCACACTTCAGCTGGGGGTGAGGAAAATAAAGGTGCGACTTCCCCCGCTGCAAGGCCGGGTGTGCTCCCTCCACGGCCTCCCGAGGGGTCCCCAGAAGGGAGTGCTGGCGACGCGAATAGGTACGAGGGTTTCACAGCGCTCTGGTTAAGGACACTCGGGACGTGCTCTGTTGAACAAGCGAAACAAGTTTCTTTATTGCAGAGCTTTTAAGATCCCCCAGATCTATTCTGAATCTCCAAGGGGGCTGCTTTTAGACAGTTGTACCAAGGAACTCTTCAGGGGAGCACCGGGAGAAGACAGGGTGCACCTGGGAAAGACTCCGGCAGGCGGTTCTAGAGGGGGACACAGTGTGACAGAGCCCAGCGAGGGACACTGAGAGTGTCCTCCTACCGGAGGGTTCTCTCGTGCCTCTGCGAGGGTTCTGGGTGGAGATGGGCACGTTTCTGAAGGGTGCAGCGTGTCCTGTGAGGGGGCCATGTGCACATCTGTGAACCTAGGACCTGCAGCTAGCGAGTCTTCTGCCCTTTAGGAGTGATTTAGGATTCTTTTAAAAAATTTATTGGGGTGGCATTGGTTAATAAGATTATATAGGTTTCCCCAGGCCGGGCCTGGCTCAGCGATTGAGCATCGACCTAGGATTCAGGAGACCGAGGTTCGATTCCCGGTCAGGGCACACGTCCGGGTTGCTGGCTTGATCCCCAGTGAGGGGCGTGCATGAGGCAGCTGATCAATGATGTTTCTTTCTCATCGATGTTTATCTCTCTCTCTCTCTCCCTTCCTCTCTCTCTAAAATCAATAAGAACATATTTAAAAAAATCAATGTTGTTCTTATTTTCAGGGATTCCATTTTCATTTTGGAAAATGCAATCTCTGTTTTAACCACCTGATACCCACCCTACAATCTCAGCGCTTTCATATTCTCCCAGATTTTCAACCTTCCCTTCCTGGTTTTCACTTGTTTGAATTTGAAGCTTGAGACAAAATATCCAATGCTCAAAAAATGTTTTTTTATTTGATATATACCAAATACGTAAGGCAGATAAGTGGGCATGTGTTTCATATCTTAGTATTTTCTACTGAAGATGCACTGCCTCCCATATGCATCAGAAAAGTGATTTGAGGATCTTTTATTGTCTAATTCTGGTTGAAAGTTTCTCTTATTTTCTCCAAAAAAAAAAGGAGACCAGTCCTTTAAAATTGTTTATTCATTTTGTGACCCTTTGTTTATTGAACATCTGCTCTGAGCCAGGCGCTGTGTTAGGCATTTGGATACAGAGAAACGCTTAATGCAGCCCAGCTTTTGGGAACAGGACAATGGAACGATTTCTATGCCAGCAAAGAAACAGTTTAATCTAGATCCCCGGGGATAAAAGAAGATTAAATACAAGATTAAATAGTCTAGTCATCCCAGAGATTATCTGAGGAAAGACACATTCAGTTCTTAGAAATCATTTTATAATCTTATTATGACAAGATAACTGAAACCAAAGTTAAAGCAGTATTCACTGCCTGTATGTGGTTGTGTGCTCAGTCATATAATATATTTAAAGATATTAAATATTAAATGTATATACAAGTATAGTAGAATCAAGGCCAGAAACTTTATTCAAACCCTGAGCTAAGCACCTGACCACGACTATGGACTTCTGTGTGTGTGTGTGAATGTGTTGGAGAGTTGTATTTAAGCTCCAATAAATCTAGATTTAAGGTTTGGCTTTCATCTGGTGACTGTATTACAAAGGCTCTGGTGAAAAGGCAAGTTGGTAATTTAATGAGAAATCTGGGAGATTTGATGAAGACCAAGCGTCAGCTGGGTGCTGGCCCAGGTTTTTCTAAATCCTTCAGATCTTACGTATTTCGGCTACTTTGAACGATGCTGCAATGAGCATCAGAGCACCTAGACCTACTCCAGGCACCCATTTCCTTTCCCTGGGTTGTACCCCCAAAGGAGGGGTTGCTGGGTCATATGGTATTTCTAATTTTAGTTTCTGAGGACCCTCCATACTGTTTTCACAGTGGCTGCACCGATGTATATTCTGACCAGCCTGCCTGGTACAGGCCTGTGTCTCCCTCCACACCCCCGCCAGCGCCCGGGGTTTGTCTTTTAGACAATAGCCAACCTGACAGGCCTCAGGTGATATCTCCCAGTGGTTTGGATTTGCATTTCCCTGGTTAGCGAGCGATGCTGAGCGTCTCTTCATACCCCTGTTGGCCATTTATATGTCCTCTTTGGAAAAACGTCTATTCAGGTTCTTTGCCCATTTTTAAATCTTTTTTTTCCCCTTCTGTTGTATGGTTGGGTGAGTTTCTTATACTCTGGAAACTAACCCCTTCCCAGATCTGTGATTTGCAAATATTTTCTCCCTGTTTGTAGGTTGCTCTTTCATTTTCCTTGGCTGTGTGGAAGCTTTTTAGTTCAGTTTGCTTATTTTTGCTTTTGTTGTCTGAGGTTTTGGTTCCATATACAAAAAATCAATGCCAAAGACACACTCAAGCAGCTTTCCCCCTCTGTTTTCTCCCAGGAGTTACGGTTTCAGGTCTTACATGTAAGTCTTTAATCTTTTGCACGTGGCCGTCCAGTTCTCCCAGCACCGGTTATGGAAGAGACTGTCTTTTCCCCGTTGAGCATGCCTGCTGCCCTTGTCAAATGTCGCTCGACGTATGTGCAGCGGTCTGTTTCTGGGCTCTCCGCTCTGTTCCATTGCTCTGAGTGTCTGTTTTCATGCCAGGACCATACTCTGATTGCTTGGCTTTGCTGGATAATCCAAAACCAGGAAGGGCAATACCTCCAGCGCTGTTCTCTCTCAGGGTTGTTTGGCTATTGGGGGTCTTTTGTGGTTCCATAGGAATTTTAGAATTATTTTTTTCTATTTCCGTGAAAAATGCCATTGGAGTTTTTATAGGCATTGCACTGCATCTGTAGGTTGCTTTGGGCAGTATGGGCATTTTAACAATATTAATTGTAGACACGGTCTATCGTTCCATTTTGTTATGGTTTCGTTTGTCAATGTTTTCTAGTTTTCGGCATGCAGGTCTGTCACTTCTGGGGTTAAATTTATTCGTAAGGATTTTATTCTTTTTGATGCTACTGTAAATGGGATCGATTCCTTGATTTCCTTTTTGGATAGATGGTTGTTGGTGTAAAGAAATGCAACAGATTTTCGCATGTTAATTTTGTCCCCTGCAACTTGACTGAATTTGTATATTGGCTCTAACAGATTTTTGTGTGTGCACATCCACCTTCTTATGACATTAAACAAGAAAACAAAGAAGACGATAGAATGATTAGAACCCAATTAACCAAATAAAAATTCCTTTTTATTCGCAGTTGTTTGCTGTAAGCCAAGCATTTCTTTCACTGAATTATCTGAGGCCGCTGTAGCCTCTCTTTCCTGTTGCAGATCAAGTTAGAAAGGGCCCAGGGCTGCCAACGGGCCAGAGCACCCGGGTTAGTTTCCTCCAGGACTGTCGCCTGGACCGTGGGAGCCAAGTTAATCTATTTCACATCAGTGCTGTGGGGAAATGGGCAAGAGCTCCACTGTGCAGTCACCAGCAAAGGGCTTCCTAGGGGCCTGGCGACACTGCCATGGTGATAACGGCGGGTTGGAGGCCCCTTAGCGGAGGTGGTTGTTCTGATGCTTCGTTCTGACTTCCTCTCCTGACTTGTCTCGTCGTGGGCGGGTCCCGATGCTGCAGGAGGGAGGGGCACTACTGTACGAAAGGGCCCAGCAGCAGTGTGAGCTGGGACCTGCTGCATGGGCGACGAGTGTGGCTGAGCTGCGAGGTGACCGTGCCCGGGGAAACAGATGGGCTGGAACCAGCGTTGGCTCAGTTGGCACTATTTTCTCCCAAGATCTCTGCAGAGAGGGTGTGCAGGCCCATGGACTCCGGACCCTGACAGGCGGGGGCAGCTTTTAATACAGGGTGTCCCCAAAAATGTATACACACCTTGAATGATCATAAAGTCAGTGTTTATTAACATACAGTTCATTTTCAAATTTTAAAAGAATCTACAGAAATGAATAATTTTTTGGTCAATGCCTGTTTTCAAACTGATGACCATTCTGGTCCCAGCCCTGCTGATAACATGAAACAATGGAATCGCAAACATCAAGAGTCATTTTGTTTGGTATTTGTGCACCCCCAATTCATCGACGGTTGCTGGTTTTGTACCCTAAACTTTATCTTTTATATATCCCATTAAAAAAACCCTAGTGGCACTTTAGGATAAATTGTCTTTGTTCAAAGCTTAGTCTGGCTTCACCCATTATTTCAAATCAATTAAGCCTGAAAAGGAGGGAAAATTGAGTGAGTTATCAGCTGTTAAAATGTGTGTACATTCTTTTGGGACACACTATATTTAACAACTAGTAAGGCAGGGGTGTGGGCACAGCCAGTCAGAAGGTGGATATGCAGCAGGGGACAACATTGTGGGTCGTGTGCAGGTGGGAGGGTCCTGGCAATGTTCCCCAGGTGGCTGGGGGACTCGGAAGGGGGACTGTAGGGCCGTAGGACTGGGGAGGGCTTAGGTAAGTGGCTGTTTACCAACCAGTACAAAAGTATTTTAATATTCCAATAACTCATGCAACTGAAACAACGTGGGCCACCGCTCTGCAGAAAGACCTGGTTTTGATCTTGGCCAAAGTGTTGGCCTCAGACACACTGTTTCACGTCTCTGACTTTCAGTTCCTTCATCTGGAGACTAGGGGTGTTAGGAATACATGCTTTGTGAAGATGCCCTGAAGGTTAAATGAGATGATGTATGAAGAATGCTGAGCGTAGTGCTGGCCGGCAGACCGTGTTGGATAAATGGCAGCTGCTATATTGTTATGGTTATATGCTTTCTGCCTGTTGGGACTGACATTTTCAAGGATTTTCCATGGAAACGACTTGAAATGTATTTAGCCCTTTCTGGATGTGATTATGCATTGTTGTTTAGATTTTATTTGTGCATACATTTCTGCTTAAATTTTATGATAATCTTAAAAACACGATAGAAGAAAATGCAGCAATGATGCTTTAATTCGCTGTGTTATTACTACCATAATAAATAACAGGCTTGCGAATGAAAAGTTTCTCAGATGCAGAGAAAGTCTTGACGATGCAACTTACAAACAAAATTCCTTTCTTTTCAAGTTCTTGGGGCGCCTCATCTGACTCTCAGATGCGCCGAGAGGCTTTTTTTGTTACCCTTCTATTGGACAAGGTCACTGAAAGGGGTAATGGAATGAACTCAGATGATGACGAAGCGTATTTAATGTTTCCTTCACCTAACAAAAGGCCTGGGAGCACTCGGGACCTGCATGTGGGGCAGGGAAATGCTATGAAATGTTATATAAATAGAGATTATTTTGAATGCACAAAGGAGCTTACTAACGAAAAGGGTATTTTGAAACAAATCAAATTTCCCAATTCTTTATTTTATAGAACTTTCCTTTCACAATTTTACTTGGATTGCTGCAGGCATGGTTCTGCGTGTGTGTGTGTGTACTTTTTTATAAACAGCCTTAGTGAGATATAATTTCTCATACCCCACAATCTATCCATTTAACGTGTACGGTTCAATGGTTTTTAGTATAGTCACAGCGTTGTACAATTATCACCACAGCCAGTTTTATCACCCCAAAGAGTGTTAATTCTCATGCATTTGTGAATTTCCCAAATGTCTTTGATTCATTTAATTTCATTCTGTTATGGTCAGAGAAGATCGTTAGTATGATTTCAGTCCTTTGGGTTTTGGGGGTTGGTTTTCTGGCCCAGCTTATGGAGAGTGCTGCATGTGCGTGTCCGAAGGGGGTGTACTGCTTTGGGGGGAGTGTTCTGTCGCTATGTTACGTCCGGTTGGTTACGGTTTTGTCTTCAATGTCCTTATCGATCTTCTGCATAGTTATTCTACCCTTTATCCGTTTTTCCACCCAATATTGGGGTCAGACAGAGCCGCCTCCTCTCCCTCTAATCCTTCAGCATAGCCTCATGTGTTTTGGGGCTCCCTAGATGGA
This sequence comes from Miniopterus natalensis, assembly GCF_054644295.1. Taxonomy (NCBI): domain Eukaryota; kingdom Metazoa; phylum Chordata; class Mammalia; order Chiroptera; family Miniopteridae; genus Miniopterus; species Miniopterus natalensis. The sequence goes on along the minus strand of NC_142087.1, from coordinate 33,155,769 downwards.
GCGGCCGGCGGGAGGGTGCCCGGTGGTCTCGGCCCCGCCTTGCGGGAGCAGAGTTTCTGTCTTGCTGAGCCGGGTTCTCGCTCAAATGCAGCTCTGGCTGGTCTTCCTGAAATTCAGTAGATTTTCTTAAATAAACATTTTTTCCTATTTGCTGCGTGTCCTGAGGAAAATGTGCAGGGATTTAAAGGTTGTTTTTGATCCGATTGTATCAGCTTTAACTGCTGTGCGGGGGGAAGGTACAGGCCCTCCTCATGTGCACACACCTGCCGTCAGGTGCTACCTGGGAGGTGATGGGGGCTCAGCACCGCACAGGATGAAGGCTGGGGCGGGACCCCCGGAGGCCCAGCTCCTGCAGGTTGGGAGGCTTCCTCACTCTGGCTCTTGTGCTGATGGGGAGGGAAGCAAGCGAGGCCTTGGGATTGTAGCAGGTAGGGTGATAGCAGGGCAGCCACCTGGGTTTCCTAATCTCCTGACATTCAGAAGGCCCTGGACTGTGATGAGTGAGCAGAGAGCTCCCTCTTCCCTTAGAGACCTCATTTTATAGGAGGACAATGGCTTTGATATAATTTCCCCTCCTGGTTTCTTTACGTCTGTTATCGATTGTGATTCCTTCAATTTCCTATACCTTCTGTAATTTATCGGAATTTTCCATGCATTTCTTACTGGGACCATCACCTCTGTTGTTTAAATAAAGAGCAGAGAGCAGCGGCTCACACAAAGACCCATGGCATGGCCTGAGAGAGGGACAGAGCCCTGGGCGTAGCTGGTACCGACCAAGGGCGCAGCGAAGAACCTCTGGCATCAACTCTTGGGCCTGAAAATCTGCCACCCAACCTGTCAGCTGAGGACTCCTTGTGGACGAGGGGGAGACCCTTCCTTGTGAACCCCCACTTGCTCTGAGAGACCTTGAAGTAATTCTCAGTAGCTGCGCAGCCGAAGGCCCCGCAGGGCCCGACGGCAGCTGGAAAGGTGGGCTCGGCTGGAGCTGTCCGCGGTGCTCACCCGTCGACGCCTCCGGTCAGCTCTTCCCTCTGGGGCCTTGGCTGCAAGCCTTCTTGCTCTCGCCACCCCCATCACAAGGTTGGGCAGCCGTTGATGTTTTTGGTTAAATTATGACGTTGGTCTCTTCAGCTTCTTGCTCGACTGACCGCACTCCCTCTAACTCCGACTGCATCTATTGCTGCCCTGTGTGTGCAGGAGGCCACATTGTTCTGCTGGGGTGTCCTCCGAATGCCCTAGGGTTTTCTTTCTAGTCAAAAGAGAACCTTGCTCTATGGACAACAAAGAAAATGTCCTCAGTTTTTTTTCAAATTTAAATGAACTTCTGAAAAAAAGCTTTCTGGCTGTTTGTGTGCTGGAGCTGAAGGCGGCTCTGGGCATCGTAACAAAGGAAGCGAGACGGCACCTCTGCCACCTGCCGCCTCCTAAGGCTAGACCCCTGGTTCAAGGTCGTAAAATATTTGCAACCAGAATATCTGGGGTTTTATTCCTCACATGTGCAGAAAACGTGTCAGCTCAAACCTTAAAAACGTTTGAGCTGACAACTCGATTAAATTTCCACTCACTCTTCATGACAAAGGACTCCTCTTTCAATTCCAGATGAAAATCAAAGGATGCTAGTCAGTTCCAGGTAAATGCCGACTGTTCTGTCTCATAAAAAAGCACTTGGACGTGGTAGATGGGACTACAGGGTGAAGTGAGGTCTCTTTAGCAAAAACAAGCATTTTTACAATATTTCTGATTTTCCTATCTTCTTACAAGTAGATACGTTAGAAGTGTTGTGCCAGCAATTATCATCCAAATCTAGCCTTTCTGGAAATTAAATGACTGCGTATGTCGAAACCAGACACACAATATAAAAACCACGGCGTGAAATGTGTTACGGAATCAAGGCACGGCGTGTAGAAAAGAGCTGTGTCACGCTCGGAGGATAAATGGCTTAGTGGGACCTAAACAAATGTGACAGCAATGCAAAGTCTACAGAGTTTTTCATTAACGTTTCCTCCCTAATTGCTGTCTTCACCCTCTCTTTTTAAATATTCCCTCTTGAGTTCAACATTCATTCACTGCATTCCTGGGGCCCGTGGTGCCGCCCTGAGTTCCTGACCTAACTGTGCAGCACGCGGGTGTTTGTGGGAGCTCACGCCCGAGGACTCCGGGAAGACGGAGCTGAACGTGTCCCTGACGCCCTCTTGTCCCAGCCATTCACGGCCGACCGGCCTTCCCCGGTCAGGTAGGAGCTGGGGTAGCTGAAGGAGTGGCCCAGAAGACACGAATGAGGCTTTGGCTCTGTTAGCCACCCCGCCCCGTGTTTTATCTGGAGATCAGCAAACAGCCCCCTGGAACGGGGATTTGGTGGATCGCGGGAAGCCTCCACTTCTGGGGACCTGAGACTATCGCAGAAGATGGCCGGGGGTTCCCCACTTGCAGGAACCCCTGGAAGCAGCTGCTATACATCTAGAAAGCAAAATTGCTGTGTGTTTGGGCGGAGTCTCTTCTATCCATCTTTCTCTAGGCTGCGGAGGCTGGGGGGGGATGGTCCCTCCTGGTGCCACGGACAAGGGATGACAGCCTACCTGCCGGAGGTGACGCCGCTGGCGGGCTGGGCAAGGCATAGATTTCTGCATGTGTGTATGTGAGCTTGCGTGTGCGCACACACAGACACAGACACAGACAGACACAGACAGACAGACACAGACACACACAGACACAGACAGACACAGACACAGACAGACACAGACACAGACAGACACAGACAGACACACACAGACACAGACAGACACAGACAGACACAGACACAGACAGACACAGACAGACACACACAGACAGACACAGATACACACAGACACAGATACACACAGACACAGACAGACACAGACACAGACAGACACAGACAGACAGACAGACACAGACAGACACACACAGACAGACACAGACACAGACAGACACACACAGACAGACACAGACAGACACAGACACAGACAGACACAGACAGACACAGACAGACACACACAGACACACACAGACAGACAGACACAGACACACACAGACACAGACAGACACAGACACAGACAGACACAGACACAGACAGACACAGACACAGACAGACACAGACAGACACAGACACAGACAGACACAGACAGACACAGACAGACACAGACACAGACAGACACAGACACAGACAGACAGACAGACACAGACACAGACAGACACACACAGACACACACAGACACAGACAGACACAGACACACACACACACACAGACACACACTATTGCAGGAGTGCTTGCTCTGCCTTGAAGCCCCTCAACCTCTCCTGCACCCCAGTGGGTGAGTAAAAACGAAACCACAAAAAATAAGCAGGGAAAGGAACTGGAGGTGACCAGTGAAATTACAAAAGTAATTAGAACATAGAAGGAGATGTTTGACCCCAGAAAAGGCTTCCAGGGCTGAGAACATGACGTTGAAGGAACAGTTACTGAGAACGGCGCTGGCGCTGGGAAGGCGAGGACGGAGAATCTCAGGAGACAGGAGAAAACGCACCGCGGGCTGAAGAGGGCGACCCCGGAAACGCCACGCACGCGGCGCCGCCTGTAGACGGGCCTCAGGAGGAAGTGCGACGGTTAAACGGTCGCCGGGGACTGCCGCCCTGCGCTGAAGGAGGCCTCGGGCCTGCGGAGTGGACTGGCCGCGGGGCCCGGCCAGGCCTGATACGGACGCACAACTGGACGGATTCCGGTTAACTTCTGATGCCCGGCGACAGAGAGGAAGTCTCTGTATTTTAAGTCAGAGTGGACAGGTTACTTACGAGGGAAAAAAGAAAGACCAGAAACCGCTCTCCTGCAGCTCTGGAAGCTCATCAGCCGACGTGTGTAGATTTCCAAGCAAAAGCTCCTGCTCCAAGAATATGATCCGTGGCGAAGATGTCATCACCTGCCGGGGCGAGAGAAATGACACGTATTCAGGATCCAGAGACGGTGTCATCCACACAGCCCGTCTGTAGGCAGGACTCAAAAATAGTCTCACTGAGCAGTAAATGAATCACTGCAGGGACGTCGAGGTGGGAGGGGGGAGCAGCGGAATTACATCCAGGGGCTTAAACCCAAGTGGGTTCCAGAGGGCGACTGGGTCCTACCTGGGAAAGAACGATTCTGAAATAGAACAAACTAATTTTAAAAATCTTGTACCAGTTCTGAAACAAAAGTGCTAAAAATATCAAATCATCAAAGCCTAGGAGTCGGTATTGGGAGTGATGGGGTAGGAAGAAGAGAGAACATTCAGAAGTTCTCAGGAGAGAAGGGATGACATTCCGAGGACTTTAGTGACGCAGCAGCAGCGAGGGGCAGGTGGAGAGGGGGACAGGGTCCGGCGCGGGGCAAGTCGGACGGTTGGTTCCCCTCTAATACAAAACCGACGTGTGCTTGACAGTGAGTTTCAGGAGTGGGGACTGGTAGGCAGACGGTAGGACTGTTCAGATGAACGACGGGCAGTTAGGACACGAGCGTTTATTTGATCACAGCAGTGACAGGAGAGAAAGAAAAAGAGCCAGAAAATAAAGTTAATGTAAGATGGAAGGAATAAAGCCAAAATTAGACATAAAGGGAAGGGAAAGGAATTCGAGAAAATCAGTGGAAGCAGAGAGAGCTCAGGAGCGACGATATTAGGCGAAGTGAAATTTAAAGATAAAACCATGAAACATAACCAAGGGGGGCACCTGAAACTTCAGCCCCACCGTCACCCCCCTTGTCCCCCCCGTCCCCCACCCCGCTGCATTCCCTGGTCCCTCCTCTCATGTCTCACCACCACCTGCTGTCACCCGCCAGCCAAGAAATGAGCCGGGGACGCTGCCCAGGTGACCTGCCAACGGGACCTCCCTCTCCCCCGTGGCGAGTCGCAGAGGGCGTGGAATCGGCCTCGGGGTGAAGCAGGTTTAGGGTCCTTCCTCTCCCGGCGGAAGGGAAACTTGTACATGCAGGAGTCGGTCGGAACATTCAAGAGCATCTGGACTGACCCCCCCCCCCCCCAGTAAAATGCGTTTAGCGTCTGTGGGTAAATAACACGAACACTCAGTCACCCAGCAAACAGGGCGCGGCGCCCTGAGGACCGCCGAGCGTGACGGCCCCGCGTGGGGAATGCGTTCAGTGGCGCGCACGGTACAAGCCCTGACCTGGCGGTGCCCACGGGCCTGGCCGGCGCTGCTCGGACACGATCGCAACAGGGTCCCAGCCCGGCCGTGACATGAGCTCACGGTGCCCCTCCCCAGGCAGAGAGTGGGTCCCCGAGAATGCCCTCAAAGTGGACGAGCGCCGGGCGTCCGCCTCAGCGAGAACGCGCCTGCCACCCGATTATTTCAGTGTTAGCGGCGGCGGGGCCTCCGCCGGGGTCGCATGGCTCCCGGTTCGGGGAGCCTCGCCTCTAGCCTCGGGCAGGAGACCAGAGAAGCCCTACTGACTGGGGTGCGTTTGCGTGGCCCACGGGGGAGGGTTGGGGCTGCTGGACCTGGCAGCTCCCGAGGGCCCCGAAGAACATTCCCTCAGGCCTGTCTGTATCCGCCTCACGCGGGAAAGCCAGCCGGCGTCCCCTGGGCCGCGCAGATCCCACAGCCGCACGCGTCCGTGCCCGCCTGGCATCACCGTTCCGCGCCCGGGGTCACCGCGGCCGTCGGGGAGCCTGTGGAGGCCGAGGGGGGGAGGCGAGCCCACGGCTGCTCTGGCAGCTCCAAAGCGAGCGGCTTCAACACTGTGCCCCGGTTGTTCGTTTTTTCCCACGCTGCTCATGGAAAACAGTCCCTCTAACGTCGTCACGGCGATGCTGCGACTGGTTCCTTTCACCCTGTGGTCGTGGATCCGCCCACAGGTACCGCCGGGGCCTCCTGGGGCCCTTGTTCCGGGGGCTCCGGGCTCCAGAGACTTGGACTGGGGGCATTTCCACGCTGGCAGTGTTGCCCGTCGTTGCACAAGGCTTGGCTTTTACACCCGAGAGTTTAACTCCCGGGCGATGAGCTCCTGGCTGCGCAGAGGGAGGGGACTGGGCAGGGTGAAGAAGGGCGGCAGGTGCGGGTTGAGAAGGGAGAGGAAAGGATTGAGTCTGAACAGAGTTTCTGAAGAAGAAGCCAGAAGCGGGGTCTGAAGAGTCTACTAAAAACTGTTTTTAAAATGGTTTTTAAAAATAATTGTTGACCATTTTACAGTGAATGATGCTGAGTGAAGGACATGCCACCGCACTGGTTCTGTGGGGCTCTGTGGCCTCGGTTGGCGTCATCGTCCATTACAGGAGCCACCGGCTGCCCTGCGCCCCGGCGGCCGAGGGCGCCCCCCCGAGACCGGACGGGCAAGCGGCTCCGTGCCTTGGCCTGGGGCGGCGGGTGGGCCGCAGGGGCCTCCCGGTGGCGCCGTGTGAAGAGGGTAGGAGGGCGCCTGCTCCCGGAGGTGCTCTGGGGAACTTTCTGCCGCTGCCATCCTGAGGGGCCCAGGAGGCTTCAGTGTTTTCTTCCAGTCGCCGCCACCTTTCGCTTAGTGTTGAATCGGAGCCGACATTACGAATATGTTGGAATTACAGGACCTTTTAATGGTCACAGTGTAATTCTAAGAGGAGACCACTGAGCTATTTACTCTAAAAGTAGTGAGAATAGCTCGGCCGGCACTGGTCGGCGGTTGAGCATGGACCTAGGATCTGGGAGATCCCTGCTCGAGTCCTGGTCGGGGCACATGCCCTGTTGTAGGCCCGACCCCGAGTCGGGGGCGTGCAGGAGGCAGCCGATCAGTGACTCTCATCATTGATGTTTCTCTCTCTCTCCCTCTCCCTTCCTCTCTCTGAAATCAATAAAGACATATATTTAAAAAAAATTGTTTAAAAGTAGTGAGAATCGCCCTGGCCAGTTTGGCTCAGTGGTTAGAGTGGCGGCCTGTGGACTGAAGGGTCCCAGGTTCGATTCCGGCCAAGGGCACGTACCTCAGTTGCAGGCTCGACCCCCAGCCCCGGTTGGGGTGCGTGCAGGAGGCAACCAATCGATGTCTTTCTCTCTCTCTCTCCCTCCCACTCTCTCTGAAAAGCAATGGAAAAAACGTCCTCGGGTGCGGATTAAAATAAAATAGCGAGAATGATACGTATTTTCTGCAAACACAGCCAAAAGGAGCGAAGGAGCATAAAACCACACGACACTTTGGCCAACCGCACCCATCCCCTCGCGCCCCACCCGCGGCCAGTGAAACTCGCCTGTCCCTCAGCCCGACTGACGGTGGTTAAATATAAATCACCCTTGGCCGCGCGTCCCCGTGTGTGGGGTGGGGCCCTTCATCTCATAAATTTCTGTAAACGGCTTTCTCAGAAAAAGTCAAAAGAGTGGAGCTCCTGTCAGCTTCACGAAAGGCCTTCGGCCAAGCGAAGTCGGATTTAATGTTCCCATTAAAGGGTTTGGAACTTTTATTTGTGTGAGAAAAATGCTTTTGCTGGAAGATAGTTTGGGGCAATAAACAACAATATGGAGAAAACTCTGAATTTAAAGCAGGTTTTAGAGAGATGACTTTCCACAGGCAGGTCGGGCAGCATCTTGGGGGGACCCCCGAGAGCTCCATTTAAAATTTATGAAAGTCTACGGTTCAAGTTGCTGAACTCAGCCGGCGGGGAAAGTGGATCTCAGGAGGAGAAGGAAGCGTGGAAAGAAGCCGGCCTGTGGTGACTGAGACCCCCAGTGGCACGTGGGGGTCCGCCTTGTGTGCGGACCCTGGAAGCAATGCGGGAACCCTGGGCACCAGGAGGGGCAGCCTGTCCTGCGAAGTGCGAGTGAGATGAGGCCACGGCCCACGTGGGGAAGCAGAGACCACGGGGAGGAGCCCGAGACTGGAAAACGCGGGCCCTGGAGGGCAGCTCCCGTGACGAGGGGAGAACCGAGAGTGAGGCGGTGGTGATGGGATCGAGGCGTGTGAAGGGAAACAGAAGGGAAAGGGTCTTTGACGTAAGGCAGGCTGCCCACTAAAGGGCCCTCTCCAGTTCCCCGGAGCCTGAGGAACCGTCCAGCACGGCAGACTGCGCCCGGGCCCTCCACGGGTCAGGGGTATAAATCCGGGACGCCTGGTGTTGGCAGTTCAAATTGTAAAGACAAGACATCGGAGCCGTGCTGGAGCTCACCTCACCTCGAAGACCTAGCTGGAGAGGGGCCAGCCCGGCTGGAGGAACCCGGCGGTGATCCCGCAGCGTTGGGGGCAAAACACAAGCGTTGCCTTCAAACAACAGCTCTGGCCCCAGATGGTACGGTGCCCTGATTGTAGAAATAAAAGGGGGAAAATAACCGTCTTACAAAAGTGACCAATAGTTGGGAATTTAGGAACAGAAACGTGAATTCAATCCGCAGCAAGGGGAGATGCGGTTGGCAGCAGTCAGTAGCGTTTCACTTAGGGGACAATGGATGGAGCTAATATAGGGATAAACAAAGCTCAGGAGCGCATCTGAACGCAGCTGGCAGGTAAGTGTGTCGGCGGGCAGAGCGGGCGTCTGCAGTACCAGGAATGGGGTGTCCTGGTGCTTAGGGGGACACCTTGGGGTCACTCTGTCATGACTTACAGAGTCCGAGTTGACAACTGGCCTCTGACTCCTGTCAGGTGAATTTTGACTCCAGGAGCTGGACTTCACATGTATCTATAGACATGGTGGGTGGTTCCAGCCTGTGGTTTATAAAATAGCATCATAACATAGACAGTCTGGTTGGTGTGGCTCAGAGTTTGGGCACTGACCTATGATCCAGGAGATTGCGGTTCGATTCCCGGTTCGAGTCCCATCAGGGCACGTGACGGGTTGTGGGCTTGATCCCCAGCAGGGGCATGCAGGACGCAGCTGATCAATGACTCTCTCATCACTGATCTCTCTCCCTCCCTCCCTCCCTCCCTCCCTCCCTCCCTCCCTCCCTCCCTCCCTCCCTCCCTCCCTCCCTCCCTCTCATTTCCTTTCTCTGAAGTCAATTTAAAAAACGTTAAAAAAAGGCACATGATAAATGTGAATAAACATAATTTGTATATTAAATTATATCCAATATTTAATATACTTAATATATTAAATATGTAACATATTGAAAAATATATTTATAATAAATATGAATACAAAATAATAAAAGTAAGATGCAAAATAAATATATTTATATTCCAGCATACACATGCATATGTATGTATGTATGTACATGTGCATATATGTAGATTTGGAGAGAGTAGATTTGATGACGGGTCTGGACATTTGCTCTGGGTGAGTAGAGGTGTGAAGGAGGCGAAGATGCTGACCTGAGGCAGGAACCTTGCCGGGTGGGCAGAGCTGCTGAGAGCTCAGTGTTGTGTCCTGGGTCACCTGCAGGGCTGTGTGAGCACAGGGTGCTAGGAGGGAGGTGGGCAGGGCTGTGTGTGAGCACAGGGTGCTAGGAGGGAGGTGAACTGTGCAAGGGAGCAGGGAGGAAGGGGGCACTTGGAGAGAGGGTGGGAACAGGGGAGGCCCAAGTGAAAGCTTTGCAGGAGAAGCCCTGGGTCAGGTTCAGACTCAGCCACTGACTGGTCCTGGGACACTCTGCGAGTCTCCTGAGCCCGGCTCCCAGTTCCCTTACTGGTAAAGCGGGAACAGTGTCTACTGGGAAGCGTGGCTGCGAGGGTCGGGGACATGCTGTACCCTTGCCGGGCGCATTGCAGGTGCTCGCTGTGATGCGGTGGCCGAGGCCTGGCTTGGGATTAGAGGTCCTGGGTGTGAGTCCCGCTTCTCTGCTGCATGAGCTCGGGAAGCGGCTCACCTGTCCAGTTTCCCCACCTGTGGCATGAATGGCGGGAGCTCCCTGTTTCCATGGCTGTGCTTTCGAGGAGGCTAGATCCAGAGACGATGGCTGCAGGGGGCCCTGCCAAATGCCACGTGCCAAGCAAGCGCTGGGAAAATGCCAGCTGTTGTTAAGCAGTGGCAGTGATCAGAGCTGCTTTCCTCTGTCCCGTGTTGCTTCTGACCTCCCCCAGGGCTAAACGATGTCTTTAATAAGTAGGTAGTTTTTGAACTGTTTTTTAGATTTTTTGGGGGTCCACTTGAGCAGAAATATGGCTGCTGTGGGTGTTTGTTACACTAATACTTCAACCTAAAAAGACAACTTAGCAAAGAACCATCACTACATGGATGACATGCTGAAAAACCTCAGTCGAGGACCTGCAGATGAATCCCATTCTGACCGGGACATCTCTCTGTGAGGGGCTCCAGGGGACATGGTCCATTCAGACGCGGCCCAGCCCGGCTGCCTTTGTCACCCACAGCGGCCAGTGCTGCCTGGAGCCCTAAAACCACAAGACGCAAAACAGCGGCCAGTGCCCACTGTCACCCGGGACGATGCCCACACTCACGCAGATCCTGTCGTCTCCCTCAGTGCAATTTGGGGGGTATTTTCACACGGAGACTGCAGAAGACGGTGCCTCGCTCGCGATCAAGGAGCCGTGAAGCTGGAAACAGGCTCGTCCGTGCTCCGGACTCCAGGGGCTTCGGCTTCAGCTCTCAGCTTCTTAGTGCGACCGAAGCTCCTTCACCGGCTTCCACCACTTAGTCAGGAACTCGGCGTGCTTTCCCCCCGTGGAAATGGAAGTGCAGACACTTAATTATAACTTCCGATGGCTTGAAATTATGGGGCTGCGTTTACTGGCATCTGACTCTGAGGAAAATCATATTCTAGACCCTGAAACATTCATCTTTGTTTTTCACGTTCAGGATGAACGCAGGGAACCTGGCCCCACGTGTCACAAACTCACGGCGTTTCCCAGGATGACCTGCGAGCTTTGAAACGGACCCTGAGGGACATGGGGGGTGGGTTGTGATAGCATATTTCTCCATCCGACTAGTAAGGTTTCAACTGATGCCCCCCCAAATCACTGGGAAGAATTTGAGGGCCTTCCCTATGGCCATAGAGCCTTAGCCTCCCACAAATGACCCCATTGTTGGGGACTGGGCATGGGACCCACTACAGGATGACAAATGGTGACCTCAAGTGGACTTACTAGAAGAACACGAGTGTTTTGTCAGCCTGAAATATGTCACGTGCGGTGCCAGCCAGCACCATAGTTTCTCTCTCTCTCTACCACTTGCCATCCCTACTCTGTACACGAGGACATCTTAGCGCAAGAGGTTAAGTCCGTGCTGGGGCGTTGAGCTGGCACGTGGCAGCTCGGAGCTCTGGGCCCTGGGGCCGGACCTTCAGATCCAGGGCTCTTCCCACTGTGCCCCGCCCAGCCTGCTGCGCACAAGAGGCCGCCGGGCGTGGGGACACTCGCGCAGGGTGCCTGGCCCAGGCCCGCGGAGCCTGCACTCTGGGCTGGACACACCCTGGCTTCCCCGTTTGGGGTAGCTTTTAGATCTTTCTGAGCCTCAGTTTCCTCAGACGGGTTAGACATTCTAACCTCCTCTGAAACTGTACCTTTGAAGAAAGTGGTACCAGTGGAAAGTCTGTGCTAACACCCAACACTGGGGACTCATCACGTCGATACCCGGGTGTTACAGGCACCCCCTCGTGAGCCCTTGCGATCTTTCTCCCCCCTCCCCCTTCCCCCCGACACTGTGATGAGCTTTAGGACATTTGCAGCGAGGCCTCTGTGCGTGAAATTAAATGTCAACTTGTTGAATTGCCTCTGGATTTCCTGGGTCACCTACCCAGCACTTAACTCCTCATTAACAGGACACTGTCCAGGACCTTGGAAGCCCAGTGTGCTTTATCCTAAAAGCTTTTTATTCTTTCTTAAAGACCTCTGGGAGTTTCACACCAGAGGACGTCTGCCGACCTCCGGTCTGTCCACTCGCGAAGACGTGAGCGACACTGCGTGAAGACGAGACGTGTTTCCACAGCTCAGCTTGGACTGGCCCACCGACGTGAGGGTCCCTGAGGGTCCTCGAGAACCCTCTGTTTCTATGGCATTGAAGTCCATGTACTCTGCTTGCTTAAAGCTCTGGGAAGGCTCGGAGAGTCTCCAAGGGTTGAGGGGCTCGTCCTCTAGGTCGCGTGCACGGGACACGTCCGTATCCGAACGCTTTTGGCTTCTGTCTGACAATCTATTCAGAATGGAGGCTGCCTGTGATCCGGGAGAGTCCACAGTCTTTCAAAACCTAATTTTAGGCGGAAGATCCAAGGAGAATTAATGGTCAGAAAAACGTGTACGGGATCACATTAATCAGTTTTCAATCACTCAAACTTCAAAAAAGTCTTCCTTTGAAAACAACTAATTTGCACAGCCTTTTGGCCCCTAATGATTCTCTATGAATTATCTGCAGAAGTTTCATGTCAAAAGTCATAAGCTTTCAATGGGAGCTTTGAATTTTAACCTATATTGGTTGGCTTTAGTTCACAGAGACTAATTTTTCTTTCTCTTGCAGACATTGTGGCCAAGAGGGGTGACCTGCAAAGAGGGGTGACCTGCATAGAGGGGTGACCTGCAGAGAGGGGTGTCCAGCAGAGAGGGGTGACCTGCAGAGAGGGGTGACCTGCAGAGAGGGGTGTCCAGCAGAGAGGGGTGACCTGCAGAGAGGGGTGACCTGCAGAGAGGGGTGACCTGCAGAGAGGGGTGTCCAGCAGAGAGGGGTGACCTGCAGAGAGGGGTGACCTGCATACCTTGCTTCGGGGACCACTTCTCTTCAAGCAGAGGGCTGTCACGGTCACCTGCCCTCATCTTGCATAGCTGGACCCAGTTATCTAGGACCAGCCTGGGGTGGGAACAGGCCCCTTGCAGGAGCAGCGGGTACAGGCCAGGGTGGAGGCAGGCAGGCTTGGCCTGACATTGAGCCAGAGGTGGTGGTGGGGGGACTGAAGGAAATAGACCCCAAGTCACGGGAAACTAGCATTCCGGGTCCCGCCTGTGGGCTCAATGCCAGGACCGGGTCGGGGGGAGGGGTTCTAGATGTACGACCATTTTTATAACTTCATATTTGTTTTTAAAATGAAGTTTACATAAAGGGACTCTCACAAGCTCGATTTGGCTTTCTCTGAGTGACAGAGGACTCAGCACCATCCACTAGGTTATGACGAGATTAAAAACAAGAAAAACTGACTAGCACCCAGTCTCTTGTGCCATATTTAATCTTTGCAAAGTAGAGGAGATGCCTCCACAGCCCGACATCCCACGGCGTGTCCTGTGGACGCGGTTTGGAGCCTCTGCGGTGTCTGAGGCTGGCGCGTCCTGGGGAGGCCTCCCCGAGGCGTTGGGTATGCCCTGCGGGTTCCACGGTGGCCCTGGGAGCTGGGCTCTGCTGACGAATGAAGAGCGGAGCCTGACCTCACAGCTGATCTTGGCTCCCCACCCCCACTTTATATTGTAAATACAGGAGCAAACGACTTCCGACGAGAGCAGTTCACATACACAGGGTCTCCCGTGGCTGTCGGGCTGGAACTGGTGTATCGGGGAAAACACATCCACGTGCTGACACGTTTGCTTTGCTCCATTTAACTCGGCGTTTAATTAACCCGTCCGGCCCTGACTGAGCCATCCCACCATCCGTTTCAGCGGGTGGGAGATTTGGGGACAGAGCCTGAAGACAGCGAAGCCACTTTCTGTTGAGGATGAGAGGAAAGGTGGTCCAGTCTCCACCTTTCCTTCTTGGCGGCTGAGCAAAATGAAGCCTTGAGTTGAGAAGAGATTTTCATGAGGTTTCTTAGCCTCATGATGGTACCACCAGGACGGCGGCCCGTCTTCTGGCCGCCACGACCCACATCCTGACCCCCAGGCCCACTTCCTTCCTCGGCTGTAATTGCCGACGCTACCGAAAGTAGAGATTCCTGCAGAGCTATCTTCTCCCTGTGTTTCCCTGTTGAGACTTGTACAGACCCAAGATGTTCTTTGAAAAGAGAACTTTCGGAAGTAGGGAAGAATTCCTGTGATGCCCGAGGCAGCCTTTTAAAAAAGGTTCTGGCTTCAGCTTAGTACTGACTCACGTCCCTTGATTGCCGAGTTCCTCTTTCCCAAGAACTTGGATTATTTTCATCCTGGCTCTTTAGCCGTCCTTTGGCCCGACTGGTTCTTTTCTTAGACGCTTGGCCGCAAGACAAGAACCCTCAGAGCTCGGAGACGGGCTCTCATCCTTCACTCTCGTGTCAGCCGGAGCTGAGGGCGGCTCAGGGATGTTGTGCCTTAAGGCAGTTTCCTTGGATCTTACCTCGTGCAGCATTCGTAAGCAATGTAGAGTTTCCGAGTCAGCCGTCCAACGTGATTTCCAACCTTTGTGACTTTCAGGAGTCAGTCTTAGCAGGCAGGTGGCTGACTCCATGGGCTTTTGGGTGAGAACTGCTGGCAGGGGTCTCCTGTGTGTCACGTCGGAGGAAGCACGGGGGAGGAGCGAAGCGGCTGGGCGACGGACCCCGAGCAGTATCCCCAAGTGCAGTGAGCACAGTCCTCGGGAACAGGGAGCCTCTCTGTCTGAGCCTGTGTCAGGGCGACGTTCACAGCAGGTACTAAAACAGGTATGACAGGTCACTGGGCATGCAGAGTGGCCTCTGCCAGGACATGGAGCTTTAGGAGAAGGGTCCTGGGGGTGTCTGCACCCTGCCCCCCCCCCCCAGGAATGATCTCTGGTTTTTGAATCAATCATGGGAGGCTCCAGGACATTCTAGAAGAGCGAGTGGAGGAGCCTGCTGACACCTCGGGCTCGGGCTTCCAGCCCCAGGATTGTGATGAGATAGATGTTGGTTCAGCTGCCCAGTCTGTGGACTCCGCACGGCAGCCCCCAAGCCGACACTGCGACCCGGAGTGTCCCCAGTGACGGTCTCTGGGTATCCTGTTTCCTTCTGGACGAATATACTCAGTCGTCCGAGGCCTCAGAACCTCCCGTGTTCATAATACACAAATACCAACGTGGTTATTTCCTACGTGCGTTTTTCTAGAAAATCTCCGGATGCCTGTCTTCCTTTCTGTGCTCAGCCGAGGCAGGGCCACAAATGCTTCGGCAAAGGTACAAAACTCCTCCTCATTCCATCTCGTCATCGGCCCCCGGGGCAGCTGGTGATAGCGACTCTCAGAGGTGATGAAGCGCGTTGGATTCTCAGTATCCTCTGACTTGTAACTACCTTTTTGAACAGGAAATATCTTCCTGTCGGAGCTGGTTTTGAGTTTGTTGGGCTGTATTATGGGCGCCATGATTCCTCTCTCAGAGACGAAGCTGAGGAAGGTACCTTCCCTCTGGTTTCCACCTGGAATTACATCTGGTCCGCCCTCATCGTGTTGATTTGGGGGCTGACTCCAGCCACCTAAGGGAGCTGCCCAGGGGGCAGGCCCATGTGGACGGGGGCCTCTCATGAGGGGGCTGGAGAGCGACGATCCTGCCGGCCAGGTCGGTAGAAAATGCTCCTGGGTCAGGTGTGGCCCCTGAACCATGGTCGGGGTCACTGCAGGCCGATAAACCGCCGTCTACCAAACCGCCCTTGTGGAGCCCTCAGACCCCCGCTGTGCTCGCTGAGGGCTCCCACGCTTGATCCAATGTTGCCTGTGGCTTCTAACTTGGAGCTGGAGTTCACCACGTTCCCCGTTTCCGCTCTGAGACGATGGGAAACCGTCGATTCCACAGTCCGTGGTTTGCGGCCCTAGCAGGAACCATGGTGGCCCCAGAATCCGCAGTCTTTGGGTGGCACGTCGTTAATTAGCGTCCCCCCCCCGCTTGCTGGGGGTGATCATTACGAGACCTAAATGAATGGGAGCACACCTCCAGGCCCAGTTACCATGCCGACTCTCCCGGGCGATGACTTCCCGGTGACATTCCCGATCGATGCTGCAGGGAGCTCTGGTTACCACGCGGCTTCAGGAGGTCTTTTTTCATGCTATGCTCACAGCAGCCTTTCTCTTCTCTCTGGGGGACATACAGACACATCTTCATGGTGGGTGTTATTGCAACCTGAGCATGTACATTTTATTATTAAATATTAGTCAAAATTAAACAAGTGATGTCATTAATTATTACACCAATAAAGCTTCCTCTGTGGTGGTGCAGCTCTGCCTCCAGGGAGCGATCAGAGCCGTGATTGCCTACCTGATCCTGTAGATGGAGCAGTGGAGGGGGGCTTTGCACTCAGCTTTTGACAAGATCGAAGAGATAAATAATGGGGCTCTTGAGGCCTGTGGATCAAGTAATGACTGTGCCTTTGACAATGCTGGTTGAGATCTTGGGAAGGAAACTCCGGCTTGACGCTGCCCATCTGCCCAGGACAAACTCGATTCCGTGTCCAGTTGAGCATACCAGAAGGAGGTGGATCTTTGACTCAAATTTCAGCATGAGCTTTAATTTATTTTACTATTATTTTTTTTTAGAGCAGTTCTTATTCTCCTGGAGGCAAAAAAAGTTAAGAAATAAAATGAAAAACATATGTATGAATATATATGAATGCAACCTTCCCCACGAGGCCTGTGTCCTGTTTGGCTTTAAACGTAAGGTTGTAAAAGCTTTTCATGCAAGACATTGCTTCTCTCAATGGGAGCAATGAGCAGCTTGGGAGTATTTGTGATGCTCAGGACATGTTCAGTGTATAGCATCCTTCTGCCATTAAGCAAGCTTCTTCCTTGGCATGTAGAGTTGGGTCACCCAGCCAGTGGCATGCAACTCCTGAGAGGCAAAGCATGAACTCCCCACAGGAGCCCTGTGGAACACATGAACGCACTCTGAGACTGAGCCCCGGGACCACCGTCCCTGTGCCCGGCCTCACCCACACTCCTGCCTGCAAGATATCACATTAGGTTGAGACGACTCGGTGAAGAGCTTGTCCAATGGAAGCTTTGATGCAGGTGTGCAGCCAAGTGCTCTTGGTTAGAATGTGTCTGGCCGTGAACTTGCCCAATGCTCTTCTTTCATGTTTTCTTGATGCAGACCCTTTGCATTGGCTGCAGAAGAGGCATCCCAGATGGCGAGCTCAGACCCGGGTAGATATGACGCCTTTGGAGAGCAATTTGGCAAGTGCAGCAGCATTTAAAATGTGTATGTCCTTAGATTCCGCAGTTGCTGGGCGAGGAATTTAACCCACATGCGTGCTTGTAACAGTGAAAGGTGTATGCGTGCATGTTATTTATTGTTGGTAAGAACCAAGCCTAGAAACAACCTGAAGGTTCACCACTAAGAGTGATGGAGCGACTGAGGGCGTATCCGCCCTGGAACCCAGTGCCGCCCCTCACACAGATTATCCCACTGGCGTGTTTACTGCTGTGCAGTCCGTGTGCGGATACATCTCAAACAATGGCCAAACTATTATGGGAAAAGTGCAGGATGCTATTTTATGATATGGTACCATTTGTATAAAAATAAGTCCATCGATTATATAGATACGTGAATGTGTGTGTGCTTGGACAGCACGGAAAAGTTGGGGAAAACACAAGAAATGGCAACGTGAGGAAATGGAGTCAGGGGTACAGTTTTCCTCTTCACTTTCTGTTCCTCAGTATTGTCTGTCATTTTTTTGGTGTCTAATAAATACATTATTTACAAAACAAAGTAGATTCACTAGGCTGAGTCACTCTGTAAATTCAGCATCACTGTCCCGAGTAGCAACTGCCCCCTGGACTCGACGTTGAGGTGCTTGGAGCTGAGCAGAGCTCTCTAAGGCCGAAGGCTGGAGAAGGCTCCTGTCCTGTGCTCTGAGCCAGCGGCCCCGCCTCTCCTCAGGTATTAGCTTGTGCACCGGCCCCACCTCCCGCCCCGTGCAGGGTGACAGCTGCCACTTCTCCGTGGGACAGAGGCCTAATGGGCCTTTGCAGTCGGTTTCCAGCCCAGCTCTCGGAGGCTCTCTCCCTGGAACGGGCTGGAAGAGCAACATGATGGATGCTCAGACCACCACCTCCCCAGGAGGACACATCGGTAACCTCCCTGCTTGTTGACTCAAAGCCCTGCTGCAACATGGTGCGAGGGACCCGGGATTGGCTGCCCTTCCAAGGTCACAGGGATTGTCACTGACATGCATACCATGCTCTGAGCTAACTTTCCAACCTCTCCGCCTCCAGCTTGTGCTACTCCTTCCTTGCAGTTAGAGCTGACTTGTCCTTGGAAGTGTATGGCTTTGCACATCTGGACCCCTGCACACCCACACCCCTGCACACTCAGACCCCTGCACACCAGGATTCCTGAACATCTGACTCCTGCACTCCACACCCCTGAACACCCAGGCTCTTACAAACCAGTAGGACGCAGGCCCCGGCTGCAGGGATGTTCTAATTAGACCATTAGCTCAGAGTGACCACATTAAGAAAGAAGGGAGGGGGCGGAATTCATGCGGCTTCTGACTGCGAAATTGCTACAGTCGTTGTTTTAATTGCTTTTGCCCTAATTTTTTCCAAAGCTGCAGCACAGATGTGGGGGCCGTGAGAGGCATCCCTGCCATGTGAGCAAGTGGCCCCGAGCGGGTTGGAGGTTGTACCTCTGGGGGGCAGTGCCAGCAGAGCCCTGTCCCCACTGGCTCAGGTCTACAGGGCTGGCTTCTCACTGGTGTCATTCGTGCTGGGAGCCTGTCCTCCACACGAGTGGGGACTCACCATACCCATGGGGGTGGAGACAAGGGTCACTAATAGCAGCCTGGGCCAGGCCGATGCTTTTTATGGAGTGGCCGGGCCCAGGACACCGAACCAGAAAGCCAGGCGTAGACAACACACTAAACACTGTGCTTGTTGCACAGCCTTCACTTGGTGGATGTGAGAGCGAACAGATGTGGTTTCACAGACGGGCTGTGAGCACTGCGGTCAGGAGTCCACAGGGGTCATGAGCAGGGCTGGACGGTGCTGTGGTTCCCAAGGCTGGGACGAGCGGTCACAGAGCCTTGCTCGTTAGCTCTGCAGAGCGCAGGGGATAGAGGCCCACTGGACCAGGTTCATCTCCCTGCAGCTTCCAGCTGCTGAGGCAGGGACACCAGATGGAGTGACCGCATCCGCCACCCTGCCCTGTCCTTCTCGGTCTCCTGTTCTTTTCTATTATTCCATGGAAAAACCATTGCAAGTCGTGCAACTTCTACTTAATGTTCAGAGTTTCTCCTGTGTCTGGCAGCCTCTAAAAAATAATCAGCCTTAAATAATGAGTGTGCCAGGGGCATATTTCGGGGTGGTATATTTTGATCCCCTTCATGTGTTTATTTTTTATTTTTTTATTTTTTAAAATATCTTTATTGATTTCAGAGAGGAAAGGAGAGGGAGAGAGAGAGATAGAAACATCAATGATGAGAGAGTCACTGATCGAGCCCATAACCCGGGCATGTGCCCTGACCGGGAATCGAACCCTGATCACCTGGATCCTAGGTCGATGCTTAACCACTGAGCCACACCTGGCCGGGCTCCTTCATGTGTTTAAACATTTCCATAGACACATATTTTTTAAGTTTGAGAAAAGTCCCACATACTGCTTATATGCTTAAACTCTGCTTATATCAGTGTATGTAAACATACTCTATGTATTCTATATGTGTATTTTTATTAATATAAGTGTGATATTGTGACTTATAAGAGAAGCCATATGAAATGGATGGTCTTTATAGGCAGAAACTGGGCAGACCAGAAAGTTATTAGCAAATGAAAAGAAAGGGTTGTTTCAGGTAAGGGCACCTTTCTTCAGGGGGAGGGACAGGAGTCCTATCAGACCGGTGAGCTCCCTGGTGCTGATCTGGAAAGTCCAGACTGATGGGCATGAGGGAATATTCCTGGAAGGGCTGAACTGCATGGGAGTCAGGCGTTGGGTCTACGTTCAGTGTCATGAGCTTTGGCACCAGGGGCTCCATGTGTGGCCTGTGGTTTTCTCTTTAACATGGTATAATTAAGTGGATGGATTTTGAAGTTAGTTAATTAGTCTAAGACCTCACATCGCAAGGTCAGCTCGTAGCCGTTTCATTGAAACCATTTCCCCCGTACATCTCGAAGACCTAACCCAAAGCACTTCCAAAATTCAATGTATCCAATAATGTCATTTCTCCTCTCCCTTTATAATATTTGCTCTTCAGAGTTCTTTGGAAAATGTCATAAGAGGATTTTGGCGACTCTGTTTCCTGTCTTTCATTTCATTGACTCCTCCTCTAAGGTCGGATAATATATAATGATATCGGAAGGATGTGAGTTCTTAGGCTTTCACAGCGAATGCAAGTGCTGTTTTTCACTAGCTGCCCCGGTGCACGCTTCAGAGCACACTTTCCCCCAAAGCAACTTCACAGTATTGCTCAGACGTTATTTGCAGATTTCAAGACGTATTATAATTTAGGGCCAAAGAAAGGGACCCTGGTGAGGAACAGGGGTCAGGGGCTGGTGTAACCCACTGGGCGGTTACAGCCTGAACTCTGGCAAAGGGTCTGCCAGGGACAAGGGCATGACTAAGGCTGTCATCTTAAGTTTTCTTTGTTGTTTTTTTCATTACTATTGTGGTTCTGGAAAATGAGAGTAAATTTGGGAGGGAGATTGGGCAAAGTAAGCAAGGAATAAAAGCTGAGAGACTGTCACTCTGGAGACAGGCTCCCTGGGTGAACATGAATAGACGTCTGTCTCCTTTAAATAAGTAGACTTTAAAAAGATACCATTTCAGAAGCATTCAGATCTTGTTGATAAATCTTTAATATTCTTTTATAATTCACACACTCTCTGAGTTGATGATTTTAAATATAGACAAAGACTGTAGAAGGGTTATAAGTCTAAAAATCCCAAATGGGCAAAACAATGAAGAAAATGATAAATTGGTTAATGTGTTTTTGTTACATTTCTTTTTCCCCCCTTTCTTTATTGTTGAGAGTGTTACAGGTGTCCCATTTTTCCCCCCAATTGACCCCCTCCACTTTGCTCCCACCCCCTCCCCAGGCCTTCACCCCGTTATCGACTGTCCATGGGTTATGCATATATGCATATAACTTCTTTGGTTAATCTCTTCCCACCCTCCACCCCCCTTCCCTCTTCCTTCTGAAATATGATTGTCTGTTGCCTGCATCAATGACTCTGGATCTATTTAGTTCGTCAGATTCTTTTGTTCATTAGCTTCTTCTTAAAGAAGACCCTTCAACATTTCCTGTAGTGCTGGTCTGGTGGTGATGAACTCCTTTAGCTTTTTCTTATCTGTGAAACTCTTTATCTGACCTTCAGCTCTAAATGAAAGCTTTGCTAGGTAGAGCAATCTTGGTTGTAGTTCCATGTTTTTCATCACTTTGAATATTTCTTGCCACTCCCTTCTGGCCTGCAAGGTTTCTGTTGAGAAATCAGCTGACAGTCCTATGGGAGCTCCCTTGTAGGTAACTAATTGCTTTTCTCTTGCTGCTTTTAAGATTCTCTCTTTGTCCTTAACCTTTGGCATTTTAATTATGATGTGTCCTGCTGTGGGCCGCTTTGGGTTCCTCTTGTTTGGGACCCTCTGTGCTTCCTGGACTTGTAAGTCTATTTCTTTCCTCAGGTAGGGGAAGTTTTCTGTCATTTTTTAAAATAGGTTTTCAATTTCTTGGTCTCTTTCATCCCCTTCTGGCACTTGAATAATACGAATGTTGGTCCTCTTGAAGTTGTCCCAGAGGCTCCTTCATATTTGTGGATTATTTTTCTTTTTGCTCTTCTGGTTGGGTGTTTTTTGTTTCCTCATGTTCCAAATTGCTGATCTGATTTTCAGTGCCCTCTACTCTACTGTTGATCCGCTGTAAATTATTCTTCATTTCAGTTTGTGTAGCCTTCATTTCAAATTGGCACTTTATTATGTCATCAATTTTCTCAGTTATTTCCCTAATAATATGCTTAAACATCCTTATAAACAAAATTCTGAACTCTGTTAGCTTGCTTGGATCTATTTCATTTAGTTCCTCTTCTAGAGATTTCTTATGTTCTTTCCTTTGTGACATGTCTCTTTGCCTCCACATTTTGGCTGCTTCCTGGTGTTTGTTCCTATGTATCAGGTAGAGCTGCTGTGTCTCCTGGAATTGGTAGAGTGGCTTTGTGTAGTAGGTGTCCTGTAGGGGCCAGTGGCTCAGCCTCCCCAGTCACCTGAGCTGGGCCTTCCAGGTGCTCCCCTGTGTGGGCTGTGTGCGCTGTCCTGTTGTAGTTGAGCCTTGGTTGCTGTTGGCGTCACTGGGAGGAATTGACCCCCAGGCCAATCGTCTGGGAGGACCAGCTGCAACTACAGCCAAAGAGCTGCTGTGCTGGAGACCCCCCTACGGAGCAGGATTTACTTCAGTGGGGCTTTGGTGCTCACCAAGTGCGCCCCTTGAGTGTCACTCGTGGATGTGGTAGGGTTGTAATCCAGCGTGGTCGAGTCTGCCCACCAGGTGCACTGTCTCTGGGGCCTCCCGGGAGGTGCAAAGTCAACCTGTGCCAGTGCCTGGCCCAGGGCCCCCCAGCATGAGCTACTCAGCAAACCATAGTTGGCTGCTATTTGTGCTGGGCTCGGAGGTGCCCAGGAGAGGCCGAGCTATGAGCCAGTGCAGGCTGCCGCTAGTGCCAGGCCTGGGGCCACTTATCAAGCCGCATGGGGCAGCTGCTGCTTGTTTGAGAGATTTTAGGAAAGTCCTAAGCATGAGGCTGGAGAGGCCGCTTGCACAGAAAAGCCCCTGGGAATGGCCCGGATGAGCCTGCAGGTGGGGAGGGGCGGCGCCTCCGGAAGTCACGGGGCGGGGCCAAAGGCGTGAGTCAGGTGCTGGCGACTCAAACATGGCGCCTGCCCGCCGGCTGTGCGGGGAGGACTCGCCACAGGAGCCATGGCCTCCGCCAGCCCTGCTGCCCGGGAGGAAGCCGCCCTCCGCCTCTCGCCGGGACTTCAGGCAGGTTAGTTCCTCCCCGAGTGTCACGGGTCCCTTCAGGCGCTGGGCTCAGAGGGAGCGTCCGAGTGAGTCCGTGCCGGGCCCTTTAGAGGAGCTGCTGGGGCTCCCGCGGCCTCCGCGACCCTCAGCGACAGTCCCCGCTGGGTTCACAGCCCGACGCCGTGGGGACGTCTCTTCCCGGCCTGTAGCCCGCTGTGGGGCTGGGACCCCTTGCTCCTCCGGGAAACCTCCCCCACTGAGATTTCCTCCCGGGTTTCAACCGTGGCGCTGGGTGTGGGCCCGCGGCCGTGTCTCTGATTCAGCCCCGACCCGCCCGCGTCTCCGCCCCACCTGCCGGTCTCGGTGCTTCAGCTCCCTGGTTGTGGGGCTTCTGTTCAGCCAGATCTCAGGAGGTTCTGAGGGACGGTGGTTCTGTGTTTTAGTTGTAATTTTGATGTGGTTGGGGGAGGCGGCGGGAGCAGCGGTTACCTGCGCCGCCATCTTGTTTCTCCTTGTTACATTTCTTAGACGTAAGTACCTAATACCTAATTTCCATTAAAGAAGATTTTAATAGAGACATTAAGCTTCATTATAAATTTCTAAATAATAATGTACTTTTACCAATGTAAAAAATTTAAGTCCTAGAATTGAACTAATATTTTTGCTAATTAATATGTATATGCTTGAAAATCACATTAGAAATTTGAAGGCATAAATGGTTAAAAAAATGGCTTAAAATGGTGTAAACTAAAACATTTTTCAGAATCTGTGATTTGTTCCAGAGGTGATCTCACAACGAGGGAGGGTCACAGGTTCATTTGTCTATAGGGCTTGGCAAGCACATACATTGGGACCTAAATACTTGGCCATTGGGACCCAATATTGGGTTGTCGAAAGGGCTAAGGATTGTGGCCAACTAGAGAATGAAAGATTTGCTTAAGAGCATTCAAATTAAATAAGTATAAAAGCCCCCATGGTTCTGGCTAAACAAACATGTATGAAAGATGCGGCGGACTAGCTGGTCACCGGTTTGTAAAAACTTTGATTCTATTTTCGAATTCACAAATAGTATACATTTAAAATGTAAATAAGACAAATTCTAACTAAAGAAATACTTTTAAATAATGCTGAAATGAGAAGTTAATCAGATGAGCACTGGATATTGTTCCCTGGTCCCACGACTCAGTTTCATTCGCAGGCTGTGAGGTCTCCTGTGCCCAGGGACCAGGTACAGTGCTGGTGTCCCCCGTGGGTGCACAGGTCCCGACCCAGGCGCAGCCCTCAGTGTGGCAAGGGGCGGTCCTCGCTCTGGATGCCCTGTGCTTGATTCAGGGGTGTGCATATTTCTCAGGGAAAGAGACCCTCTCTGGTTTCCCCCGTACCCCTTTCTCCCACCCTCCTCCAAGGGATGGGATTCTAAAAGGGCTCAACTCTGATCTTATTGTATTACCCATATTTGTAGGAATGGGAGGGTGTTTTATTTGTGCAAAAGAAGCAAAAATAATCATGTTAATTCTGCAGAGCTGAAGAGTAACTTGAAAGTGTGTGTGTGTGTGTGAGAGAGAGAGAGAGAGAGAGGGAGAGACAGACAGACAGAGACAGAGAGAATGAATTGAGATTTGAATTTATTATTAATATATGACCAGGGTAGAAGTGTTGAATTGCAGAGGAAATTTGGTGGGAAGCAATAATGACCTAAAAACATCTCATAAAATACATAAAAATAATTTACTAGTAACACCAGGTTTTGTTTGATCAGAATGCTCTTCAATCTCTCTCAAAGCATAATAGCTCTGTAAGTATTGGGTAAACAATTCATTGCAATACACCTGTAGATGTTAAAAAGAATAAGCCTCTATTTATTGCCTCCGTTTTTCAGTTAGTTGCAAAGAAAAATTGTCTGAGTAGCAGAGTGGAGTTCAGAGTGTGAAAAGGTAATATAAGAAGTAATATTGAACAGTGATGTGAATTTAGTACCATCTCATGCATGCAAATGAGGGGAGAGGGGAAGAGAGATTAGAAACATGTTGGAGCTAACAGTTTCAAAATATAAGCTACCCCTTCAGTGATCCCACTTCTAGGAATATATCCTAAGAAACCCCAAAACACTAATTAGAAAGAACTCATGCACCCCTATGTTCATAGCAGCGCAGTTTACAACAGCTAAGATCTGGAAACAGCCCAAGTGCCCATCAGGAGATGAATGGATAAAAAAGATGTGGGACACTTACACCATGAAATACTACGCAGCTGTGAAAAAGCAGGATCTCGTACCCTTTGGGACAGTATAGAAGGACCTGGAGAGTATTAGGCTGAGTGAACTAAGCCAGGCAGAGAAAGACAAGTACCACATGATCTCACTCACGTGTGGAATCTAATGAACAAAATAAACTGATGAACAAAATAGATCCAGAGACATAGAGCCAAGGAGCAGTTGGACGAATATCAGAGGGAAGGTGGGGGTGGGAGTGGGTGGGGGGAGATTAATCAAAGAACTTAGATGCACATATGTGTAACCTATGGACACAGACAATAGTGTAGAGAAGACCAGGGAGGGCATGGGGGTGGATGCTGGGTGGAGGGGATCCATTGGGGGGGGGAAGGGGACCTCTGTAATACTTTCAACAATTAAAAAAAAAAGTTACCCCTCCAGTAACTCTTACTGTAGCAGGGAATGGAAGGGGGAGCATGTCACCACTGCTCTGGGGGGAAGGGAACCCTCAGGTCTGCAGTTCCATGAGCAGGAAGAAGCCATCCTGGGGAGGCAGGGTGCTCCCCATGGTGGCTGCAGCTCACCCATCACCCGTCGGCAGAGCTCAGACCCCAGCTGCTCTCTAAGCTGCAGCTCATTCTCTATTTCTAGATTTTCTGTCCAAGGCTGAGTCCAGGTAAAGATTAACAATAGTGTCAGTAAATTATTTTATATATACCTACAGTCCAGAGCCAGGCCACCTGCGCTAAAATCCTGGCTCAAGTGGGTGCTTGTGAGCAGCGGGCTGACCTCCCCCTGGCTTTGTTTCCTAGTCTGTGAAATGGGAATGAAGATAAGTTGGTGGTCGTGAGGATTAAATGTGTTAACCAGAGGGAGTGGGCAGAGCAATCGCCCATTAAACGCTGGCCACCTAACTGCACTTTTCAGGAGCACGCTTGTGTATCTTCACTTACCTGGAGAACTGTTATCAGATAGCTGGACAGGGATTGAAGCAACCATGCAGCTCAGAGCCGAGCAAGACATAGCCATACATCTCTCAACTCTTTGGCCAGTCCAGGAGCTGAGCTACTTTCTTTTTACAGCTCTGGTGATGTGTTTATTTAGCTGAGAATCCACACGTCCTGCTGGTTTGGGGTGGCGGGGGCCTGGCTTGAGAGACATTTGTGGCGGTTCTCACTCCATCTCTTCCTGTGAGTGGCTTTGTGGTTTCCCTTCAGCCTTTATTATGGACACTGAATTTTTCCTGTACATATAATTTCTGCTTGGAATCAAAGGCAGCGCCAGGGGACAAGGTTTGGAGCCACTTTGCTCTGCCAATGGCAATGAGGTGAGTTTTCACGCTTTGCAAAGTTAACGTGAGCAGAAGGAGCGAGCTGGGCGGGCTCAGTGCTCAGGAGAACGTGCTGGAACGTGAGCTGCTGGTGGCTTTCTGGGCGGTGAGATTGGCCTCAGCAGGTCAGCTCTTCAGGGGCCTGGAAGTAGAGCTTCGCTGGAATGACAAGGTGGACCCTCCATGGAATGCCCTTGGCTTGGCTTGGCTGGGACGGTTGGGGCAAGCCTGTGGGCACTGGAAGCTGGGTGTCATAGAGGGTGGGGCTGAGGGTTGGAGGCTCCCAGATGTGTAGCGTCCCCTGAAGGAAAAATGAAGGCTTGTCTTTTTACCTAGTGTGTGCCTTGGGTGGGGGGTGTGGGCAGGGGAGATGCTCGGCAAGGTTTAAGGATGAGCCCCCCCCCCCCCCCCCCAGCATAACCGCGGTGCTCACGGGAGCTACGCTTGCCTTGCTTGATTAGGTGATTACTACAGCTCTTCAGTTTCAGTTCTCACACCGTTAGCATTTCAGGGAGAGAGAAGAGGTGATGGCAAAGCATCATTTTCATTTTTCCTACATTGTCCAGGATCCGAATCTTTGAGACCATTTATCTTACGTGACTTCTCAGGTCCTTAGGCGGGCATTCACGGCCGGCCAGTGCCCGCCGGCTCAGCGAGGTGAAGGTACTTTTCCTGCTATCTTGCTCCGCTTTCATTGCTCTCTTTCCATTTAATTAACCGGGGAGATCAGAGGTGGTCTAGTTATAGAACAAGCTCTACTTTATTGGATGGAGCAATTTTGGAACACATTATCTTTAGTGATGGCCAGGTTATCTTTGGGTCCCAGAAGGAGATGTAAAGAATTGGCAGCTGGGGTTGTCAGCTGAACAAGTGAAGGACAAATGCAGGTGAAGTTAGCTTATTGCTAATACAGGGGACTCAGTAACTGGCTTGAAAAGGTGGGTCCAGGTGAGGTTGAAGAAAGTCCACCAGTATTATAGCAGCTGGAAAACTGGGACCTTAGTCCTGCCGATCACTCTGGTGGGTACAGGAGACCTCAGTTTCTCTGTCTCAACGAGGTCTCATGATTTGAAAGCTTTTATGACTCTGGCCATGTAATAGAATGTGTAACTTAGATACTTATCAATGCCACAAACGGTAAATTGATACGGACCTATCAATGTTACAGACAAGTACTTCTCAAAGTATTTAACCAAAAGGCCTGGTTATATAATGGTCCCCGTAAATCATGCTGCAGGAAATGACACGCTAGTAAAAAAGTAAGAACAAAAGAAACGTTAGAGGTAATATTGACCTTAAAATAACAGAGTTTCCGGAAGATTCTATCAGAGCTTCGCTTCGCCTGAGTGCAAGCTGTTGAGCCAGGCCCCGATGTCCCTGTCTGTGCCGGGGCGTCCCTGTCAGCTGGGGCGCCGGGAGCTGACTGGTTTCGTCCTGGCCAGTGAGCGCGAGCACTCCGCACAGCTGTCCTGAGCGCGGCAGGAGGCTGGCCCGGTCAGCGAAAGGACTTCAGAATCCTTCAGCCTGGAGTAAATATTCATGTGCGGGAGCCAAGAGTGACAGTTCAGCCGAGTCTCGAGGTAGCCAGCCCTCAAGGCATCTGGACAGGTGTCGAGTGCACAGCGGAAAGTTAAGGTGCTCAAAAAATTATTCTCATTTTTCATAACATGTACATCATATACATTTCCATAAAATCGTTTTTTCACCCCTTGCAAGGCCAAGAACAGCAGAGTTACTGTGATGTGAAGATGTACAATTTGTGAAGAGCTGCAGTTGTCATGACTTCTCTGACGACTGGGGTCTTCACCTCCTACCTTCCCTCCTTCCATCTTCTTACTTCCTACCTGACTCGTGTCAAAATGTTTTCTCCCATTTTCCAGACTACGACTCTAGAAACTTAGCAGGTCGGTGTATCTAAAATTTGGGTTTTAGAAAATTCTAGATCTTCTCCTACTGCCAGGGGGGTGTTTATAAAGGGCCCCCAGCCCCCTGAAGTAAAGGAATGGGAGGTAAACAAAGGGAAAGCTGCTTATTTTGCACTGTGCTTAGACTCTACCGGACTTGGCTCTGGGCCGCACACGGTCCGTTGCTGCAGAAGCAAAGTTTTGAATCTATTTAAGGAAACCCGACCCTGCAGAGCTGGCTGTGCATTGTGGGGGCCGCCAGCCCCATGTGGCCGTGGAGCACTTGAAATATGACTGGTCCGAATCCAGAGATGCTCGGGGTATAACATTTACATTCCATTTCCAAGACCTACTGTGAGGAAAGAATGTAAGTTACCTTAATAATTTTTATATCAGTTGTATGTTCAATGGTAATACTTGGGGCACATTAGATTAAATAAAATGTATTATGAAAGATAATTTTACCTGTTTCTTACTTTTATAATGTAGCTACTAGAAAAGTTAACTGCGTATGTGGCTGGCATCACAAATGTATTAGGGCTGCTATAGACTATGTATTTAAATGTCCTCAGGAAAGTCCCAAAATGTTTCTAAATGATTACCTTATAGCCGCAAGAACTAAAACAATCATCCACCCTGAAAAAAGTAACTTTTAAAGAGAGCCAGTATTGACTGCCTGTTTTTTGTTATTGCTGTTAATCTTCACTCTTTGATATTTTTTTCCATTGATTTTTAGAGAGAGTGGAAGGGAGGGAGGGGGAGAGAAAGAAACATGTGTCATCGATGGGTCGCTTCCTGCACCTGAAACCCAGGTACACGTCCTTGACCGGGAATCGAACCCGGGCCCCCATCAGTGCGCGGACCGACGCCCTGACCACCGAGCACACGGCCAGGGCTTGCCGTCTGTTTTCGGTTAGGGAACGGTGAGTTTGCGGGACAGGGAGAATGCTGCCTGGGAGTTGGCAGGGCTGAGGCAGTGCAGACAGACGGGACCATCTGCCGGGACCCAGGTGACGCAGGAAGGCCGACGCAACAGGGTCACTCCATTTGGGTGGAAGAGAAATAGCCATGAAAGTATGCATTTTCCAGACGTCTAGTGCTACAGGAGCCAGCACAGTGGGATTGTGTAGGGGGACAAAACTCCAGGTTTTTAGGTGAATTATTTTCAGCTTTTATTGCTTAGATGATCCAATGGGGCTAATACGGGGAGAGTCAGAGCCTCTACCAACATCAGAGGGGTCCTGACGTTACAGAAGTGGGCAGTTTTGCAGAAGCGAAGGCCTCAAGCAGAAAAGTAAAGAATTAGGAATTGCTTCAAGGAAGGGATAGCCAAGGTATCTTCCTGGGACCCACCGGGGTTAAATTGTGGGCGGCGGAATCAGGTTATCTGTCTGGTCTGCTGGGGTTTTGAGTTAGATTGAAATTTTCCACACCTCCAAATGATACGGGTGATATCATGTCACCCAAGATAGACAGTCGGATCATGGTCAAACCGACGACCAGATGGAAGGTTTTAGGAATACAGAGAGATGACCGAAAGCGAGGACCATTTGACTCCTCTTTGACTTTTAGCTCTTATTTGTTGTGGAGGTTTCCCTTCAGCTTGATTGAAGCATAACTTACATAAGGTGAAATGTTTCCATTTTACGTGTGAAACCGGGTAAGTTTTGAAAAATATGGACGCTCATGTAACCGCCGCCACAGTCACGATACGGAGCACTCCTGTCGCTCCGGGACATTCCCTGGGATCCATTGCAGCCATCCCCCGAGCCCCTGCCCAGGCCGTCGGAGATCTGATTCGTAATCCTCTAGATTAGTTTTGCTTCTCCTAGAACTTCCTATAAGTGGAATTGTGTTCTTCTTGGTGTCCAGCTTCTTTAAGATCAATGCCGGGGTGTGTATCAGTACCTATTGCCTGCTCGTTGCTGAGGAGTGTTCCATTGTGTGGGTGGACACACTTTGTTTATCCCTTAACCTACTGATGGATATTTGGGTTGTTTCCAGTTTTTGTTTTGTTTTTGTGGCTATTATAAATGAAACTGCTATAAATACTCATAGGCAGGTTTAGTGTGGGTGTAAGTTTTCCAATCAATTGGGTAAATGCCTAAGAGCAAGACTGCCGAGTGCATGGTAAGACTGTGTTTGGTTTTGTAAGAAACTGCCAGACCGTACTCCCAAGGGGAGGTACATTTTG
Source organism: Miniopterus natalensis (assembly GCF_054644295.1). NCBI lineage: Eukaryota > Metazoa > Chordata > Mammalia > Chiroptera > Miniopteridae > Miniopterus > Miniopterus natalensis. The sequence continues at coordinate 33,125,452 of NC_142087.1, read as the reverse complement.
AATTCCCAGCTGGAGCGAATGAGGGTCCCTCGTCCCCTGAATCTTTTCCAGTCTGGGGTGTCTATTCAGAGCTTTTGCTCACTTTTCAGTGGGGTTGGTTGTTTTCTTACTGTTGAATTTTAAGTTTTTGTATATTTTCGATATAACTCCTTTATTAGATATGTGTTTTGAAGACATTTTCTCCCAATCTATGCCTTATTATTATTAATTTTTCATTCTCTTAATGGTGTGTAAAAACAGAGTATAAGTTTTTAATTCTGATAAACTTTAACGCATTAATGCTTTCTTTCTTGGATTGTGCTTTTTCGTATCATGTCTAAAAAGTCATCACCCGCTATGGTTTGAATGTGTCCCTCCAAAATTCACATGTTGAAGTATTAACCACCCCCAAATCACAGTGTTAGGAGGTGGGGTTTTGGGGAGGTGTTTAAGTCATGAGGGTGGAGCCCCCATAAGTGGGATTAGTGCCCTTGATAAAGAGGCTCCAGATAGTTCCCTCGCCGCGCTCAACATGTGAAGATGCAGCAAGAGGTCTGCAGTTTACACCCCAGGAGAGGGCCCTCCCCCAGCCATGCCAGTGCCCACGTCTCAGACTTTCAGCTTCTAAAACTGTGGGTCATAAGTTTTTGGTGGTCATAAGCCACCCAGCCTATGGTATTCTGTCACAGCAGCCAGAGTAGACCATGACATCGCCAAACCCACGGTCACCTCCATTCTCCTTGATGGTTTCTTCTTGTTTAGGTTTATTCAGATTTTCAAAAAAATCCCTTCTTGAGTTAGTTTCAGTAGTTTGTATCTCTCTAGGGATTCATCGATTTCACCTAAACTGGTTAATTTGTCATGGTAAAGTTGTTCGTAGAGTTACCTTAAAGTGTTTTATTTTCATAAGGTTGGTAGTAATACTCCCTTTCATTTAATTTTGGTAAGTTGAGTCTTCTCAATTTTTCCTGGTTAGTCTAATGAAAGGTGTGTCAATTTTGTTGATATTTTTAGAGAACCAACATTTTCTGTTGATCTTTTCTATTATTTTTTAATTCTCTATTTCATTATTTTCACCCTAATTCTGTTTCCTCCCTTCCCTTCCCTTCCCTTCCCTTCCCTTCCCTTCCCTTCCCTTCCCTTCCCTTCCCTTCCCTTCCCTTCCCTTCCCTTCCCTTCCCTTCCCTTCCCTTCCCTTCCCTTCCCTCCCCTTCCCTCCCCTCCCCTCCCCTCCCCTCCCCTCCCCTCCCCTCCCCTCCCCTCCCCTCCCCTCCCCTCCCCTCCCCTCCCCTCCCCTCCCCTCCCCTCCCCTCCCCTCCCCTCCCCTCCCCCCTCCCCCCTCCCCCCTCCCCCCTTTTCTTTTCTTTTCTTTTCTTTTCTTTTCTTTTCTTTTCTTTTCTTTTCTTTTCTTTTCTTTTCTTTTCTTTTCTTTTCTTTTCTTTTCTTTTCTTTCTTTTTTCTTTTTTGTAGGGTCTTTTGGTGGAAGGTTAGGTGGTTGATTTAAGATTTTTATTCATATATAATATATGTTTCCCCCAAAATAAAAATTTCATAAATAATTGCATAGTTATTATAGTTTTTAATTTATATTAAAACAAGTGAAAAGTGGTGAATGATTCTCACTTGACATCTTTCCTGTGTTTAGAGTTGCACAGATTTCTGGCTGACAGGGGAGAAGTTAGAAAACTTTATGTTTCCAGTGAAATACTGAAATATGAATTATTTTGTCAAGATTCCTGCAGCAAAGCTCAGAAAGCTCCATTTAACTTGCTGCAGTGACTCTCCCCTCCCCTCCCCCTCTCTCTGTCTTTCTCTCTCCCTCTCTCAACGTCAGTTATGTTCGACTTGTTTCCTTGCTGTTACCTGAGTTAGAGGTACATGTCAGATTTAAGATTTAAAAAACACATTCCTCCTTAAGAAATGTGTGTTGTAATCTGAAGTGTAGATCTCTGATTGGATCTGAGAACTTCAAATAAAGCACATGGTTGAAAACTATTTGTTGTTAGTCTGAAAGCCCCCCAGGAAGCACAGGCGCCGGGGGTGGGGTGAGATGTCAGTCACCCGGTCCCCGCTGTTCCGCGCCTATTGTGGGAGCTCAGCCGGGCTCGGGAAGTCACACTTCTCGGGCATCGTCGGATGTGAGGGGCCCAGCAGTGCCTCTGGCCCGGCGGAAGTGGGGATGTTGTGCAGAAATGCATTGCTTCAGACAGACATCTCAGCAGATTCTGCACAGAATTATCCACATGGGGGTAGTGGTCAGTTTAAAATGGTCTTTCCTGGATGCTCATTATGGGAAAGTCCATTCGAAAATGTTGTACTGTCTTGTTTTTTCTTCTGGTGGGAACAAACCTGCCTGAGAGACCGAGTGTCAAAGAATTTTTCCTGGAGCTCCCATTCGCAAGATGATTCAGGGCCCAAACCCGCACCTGCTTACATACGGTCGGTATTTGCACCAGCAATGCTGCGTGTGTGCTGCTTTAGAGGAAGAAAAAGTGCTAGAACATAATCAACAACTCCTTTTATCCTGGTCTAAAAAGGTGAAACTGAAAAATCCCATTGCCTTAGTGGCACAGGGACGATATCCGTCTCCTCTTCTTAAAAATCATCCCATACGGGGAAGAAAGAGAAACAGAAAACTCAAAGTTTACCATCAATGAAACGAAAAGGAACTGAACAACGAGGCGGCGGGTGTGGGGTGATGAAGGGAACCCTGGTTTGCCCGCCACAGCCCTGGAGAGACTGGAGAGAGGGAAGGACCGGGCGTCAGGGCGTGGGGACCGGAGGGGCCGAGAGCTCCAGACACCTCACAGGCAGAGGGCGGAGGTCAGAGGAGCCCAGTGACATGAGGGGGTTAAGCGGAGTCTGCATTTCGGGTGGTGAACCTCCCGTCTCTCTCCCCAGCCAGGGCCAGGCTATAGCAGGGGCTGGAAAGATCCTCCCCAAATAAGAGGTGGGGGATCGTCCTCTGGAGAATGCACCCCCCAAAGGAAAGGTCTGCAGATATTGGCAACTGGGGATCCCCAGCAGAAACAAGTCCAGGGACAGAGTTCTTTATTTTTACGTAGTAAATCACATCGTGTCTTTTCTCTGTGCTTAGTGTTGTTTTATGTCACGTTTACGATCTTTCCCTGGGTAGTGGTATCCTCATATATTATCGTTTTTGCCTTAGAGTTTCGATACGGCATAATAAAGATATTTCTCTCCTCATATAATTTGGAAATATTTTGTAATATATGATTTGTAAATTATATACATTATATATATATTATAATATTAATTTGGAAATTAAATATATAGTATAAATCAAATATATGTAATTATATGTAATTTGGGAGTTAAATATATAAAATAATATATTTTTAAACATAGTATATTAATAATTTGGAAATTTCAAGGAGGGGAGAAATAGCTAAAAAGGTTAAATGCTGTTTTTTTTTTTTGGGAAAATAATAAAATAGAGATGGTCAAGAGACAAGGAATGCTGTTTTTGTTTGGTTTTATTTTCGTTGCAAGCTTCTTAGAAATATTTAATGTTTAAAGCTATTTGCAAATAATTCTTTAAATAAACAAACATTGATAAAAACAGTTAAAAGCATCAACCCCACCTTTCTAACACCCGAGCCACCGTCACAGGGGACAGTTCTCGGCCACCACGTCAGGGTCACGTCCCACCGTGGCCTCGGGGGTTGGCGGGAGTGACGTCTTTGCATGGGGCATGCACAGTCGTGTTCAATAGGAATCAGGCCAGCAAATCCTGAAAGGTTATCTCGCACCACCATCCGCAGCAGGGGCGCTTCACTGCCAGCTGCTTATCAGATGTGGCGCGACGGGAGCTAATGCTGTTGTGAGCTCGAAGGTGGTGTGCAGATGGGGGGCCGCTCCTGAGGGCGGAGGGTTGAGACTTGAGCGTGGACGGCTTGGGGGGCTTCTGTGACATGTAGAAACGAGAGTGAAAAAGTCTGCAAGCACAAGGAAAAGTCTCCTGGATCCAGACTCCAGATGATCCCTGAAATGTACAAAAGAGGCCATGGCTTAAAGCAAATTCTATTCTTAAATTAAAGACCAGTCTGGATATAATCTTGATACAGATTCCGGGGTGTAGATTTCATGCTTGTTAAATTGATTTTTTTTCTCAGCGAGAATACACTTCTCTTTTCTCCCTTGTTGAATTCAGACCTTTCAGAAAGGGTTGGATTTTTACTCCTTTAAGTTGGTGCCTTTAATGTCCCCCGTAAACAAGTGCAGGGCATGCACGGGCGAGTATCTTCCTTCCCTCCAGCGTCCCAGGCTCCCCGGGAGGGGCGTGAGCAGGGCCATCAGTAGCCGGCCTGTGTTTGTTCCTCTTCCCGGGGGGCCCACAGCTCCTGCGCTCGAGTGTCGCCTGGATTCCAGACGTAAGAACAGCCACGCCATCTGCTTCTGCGCAGGTCCCCATGCAGCAGATGGTAGACTTGGGTGAGGATGATCTTCTATTTTGGGATTTACCGAGGCCAGGGGAGTTCACTCTGGCTGTCTAATGTGAGAAAAGCGCTCTCCATTTCTGGAGAGAGTTGAAGTTCTAAACAACCCTTGCTCAGTAATTGAAATCCAGTTTTCTGTTTGCTCAGTCCGCTGCTTCCAGGGGCTGCAGGGGTCGTCCAGGTGTTTGGGTTCGGAGTGAGGGAGACCAGGACTATGCAGATGCCCAGGGGGCTGGGGACAGAAACCCGGGGGCAGGGCAGCACCTGGGACGCACGCACTGGGGCGTCTCCCTGAGAGGCATGGAGGGGACCGTGCCCGCTGCGGGGGTGGGTGGGCAGTTTTGTCAAGAAGGATCGACTCACCACATTTAAAAGACACTCTTCTCCCAATCCGTTTAGCCTGAAGTTCCCAGCCTACTGCACCAGCTGGGAACACGGATACTCAAAACTCCATGTCCCGGACCCACCCTCCCCTTGCCTGACAGTGAGAAGTCCTGTCTTTTTTTTTTTTTAATCCTTACCCGAGGGTATTTTTTCCATTGCTTGTCAGAGAGAGTGGAAGAGAGAGGGAGGGAGACATCGATGTGAGAGACACATCCATTGGTTGCCTCCTGTGCGCACCCTGCCCCAACCGGGGCCAGGCATGGAGCCTGCAACCGAGGTATGTGCCCTTGGCCACAGTCGAACCCGGGACCCTTCAGTCCGCAGGCTGATCACTGAGCCAGACTGGCCAGGGTGAGATGTCCTGTCGTGTATAAAAGGCTCTGAGCATCCCCTGAAGTGCTTACCTGGGTCCAGAAACAACACCTGTCCTCAGCCTTAGGCTCAGATCAGCTGGGGAATCATCCTCTCCTCACCTGCAGGTCCATCTCTCTTGCGAAGCGACAAACTCTGCCTTGTATTACGATCATTTATGGGGCAAGGGGGTCTGGTCAGAGCCCCAAGGTGTTGAGCATTTTGTGATGCAGCTCATTCACACACCACTGTCTATCTCTAGCTAATGCCCAAGCTTCAAGCGTCCCAGAGAGTCGAATTCTGACTGAGCTGCCCAGCCGTGATGGGCTGACTCGGGCGGGCCAATGACATCATAGAACTAGCTTCAGAGGAATGCAGGGCGAGGGGGGCACCCACCAGCTAGCGGGTCTGGGTGTCATGGTCACCTTTGTCCCCCCCCTTGACTATTTCTGCTGTCCTGAGTGACACGCTTCCGTCTTTCCTGCAACCACCTTGGGGTAGTGTCTTCAGTGATCCTCCCAAGCTAGGTATTTCTACGACAAGAGAAGTCTCTCTCTGTATCACATTTCATCAAGCAGTGTCCCACAGTGGTATTTCTTAGCTCCACAGTCACGCCATCCTTTCTCAAGCTGAGACTTCGCTAGAATGGACCAGTCAAGTGGGTCGGGTGTCACTGCACCCAGAATGAACTCTTACCCTATACGCTCAAGCCTTCTTGACTCACAGTAAATCCTGCATGGAGGAGACCCAGTCACCTCTGCAACCTGGCTTTGGTTGTCCCCAACCTTTCATATCTGACAATCAGGCCTCTGCATATCTGAACCCCAAACCCCAGTGACAGGATTCCATAGCCCGAGAGTCCAGCTCAAACTCAGAGAGATTCCGAAAGGTTGGCTCAACCCTGCCACAGGGACCATCCGAATCCCGAGGCCCGTGGGTTCCAGAGGGAGGTGTGGTGTCTAGCTCCTTGCACAGAAATCAGAGGACAATTCTGCTCCCATCCTCTCAGGAAACAGGAGTTCCAAAAGTAATTCTGGTGCCAACTGTTAAGGTGATAAAATTATCACCTGATATGTCAACATTTGCATAACAGTTTATAGTTGGCAAAGCTGCGGAGAAAACAAAGCCATTCCTTCCTAAATTCAGACTCTCCAGATTTCTCCTGACGCCTAATGGCACCATTTCTGTTGCTTAAAAAAACTCCTTTTCCTTAACCACCTCTCTGCTTCTCAACGTGAACTCCATCCTATTCTGATATTATTGTTGTGTTAAATCTGATGTGGAGCCTTCGCAGGGTAGGCGTGCAGTGGTTGATAGTCAAGGTGCTCACTTCCTGCGCATACACAAAATATCTTCCACTGTCTTACAAAATTCAGGTGGCAGGTGTAGGGCATGGAGGGAGGGATGGCTCCTGGGCTTTCTACCGGCTCCTTCAAATATATTGTGACTGATTCATGGGTTATCTCTGTGCATAAACCGATCCGCTCTCTTTAGACACATTTGGTATTGTTGCATGATTTAGAAATACCATCCCCGAAGAAATGTCTTACTGCATTCAAGAGCTAGCTCACAATTTCTCCCTCTTCCCCCCTCCATTTAAATATGCATGTAGCATTACTGGCATTTAAAGATTTAAAGATTTAAAGATCAACCTTAGCATAGAAATGCATTTGGAATGAATATAATTTCTCACTCTGGACGTTGACTTCCTCAGGACCCGAGGACAGGATTTACTGAAGGTTAATGCAGGAAGTAGTGCTCACAGATTGAATGTTGTAAGATACAGTCCAGGGTGATGAAACTGGCTCGCTTTGTAGAATTTAAATGAATTTCAATCTTAGTGCTTTCTGGCTGAAATGGAAGAAAATTATTTCTATGAGAGTTTAGAAACACATTATGTTTGTCATCTTGAACTGGTTGGTAGCTCAGGCCCATCCTGGGATTTTTCAGGAAATTGTGTCGGCCAATTTCTGGGGAATCGGGGAACGGCCTTCTGAACGTGGCGCATCGTTGAATATGAGGCCATTCTCAAGCCCCTCAGTGGATCCTAAAGAAACGGGGTGTGATACAGTGAACCGCGTGTTACAACCATGTCTTCCAAAGGGACCTGGGTCCTGCTCAGAGGTGTTGGGGAAAAGCAGGATCCGCGGGGCTGCTCTGTCTGTCCTCTCTCTCACTAGGTACGGAGCTCAAGCAACTTATTTAACTTACAGGAACTCAATTTTACCACCTGTGCACAGCTCATCCTTTGGCTCATTTGTGTGTTTTTTTTTTAGGGACAGAAGTTCTTAATTTTTACCTAGTGAATCACATCATGCTGCTTCTCTATACTTAGTGTTGCTTTATGTCATCTTTAAGAAATCTCCCCCTGGGTTGAGGTCAGGATGTACGGATCCTCATATGTTATCTGCTATAAACGCTTTAATATTTTTAATATTTTACTTTTCATAGGAGATCTATACTCAACCTGTGGTTAATGTCTGGGTAAATTGTGAAGAAATTGAATTTGATTTTTATGCATGCATATGCGACTATCCCGGCACCAGGTGTTGATTTAATGATACGTTGATTCTAAATCTGTCCTTTGCTCCACTTGTCTGAGGTGACACCTCCGGCAAATATCACATGATCCTTCGTGATTGGGACTGAGTCTGAGCTCTGCTCTCTTCCACAGGCTCCTTTCCATCCTGCACCAACGTCTCACTCTGCTAGTAAGTCTTGGTATCCGGTACAGGCTATCCTTTCTCTTCTGCTTCTTTAAAAGAATCTTGAGTATTTGTTACTAGTTTTTTCACCCATGAAAAAATGATCTCATCAAGCCTTACGCACACACGCACGCAGTCTCACTCACACAAATACCTGTTGGACTTTCTATTGGGTCGTATTAAATATGTAGATCAACCTGGAGAAAACTGTTGCATTTAGATCTTTAGTCTTTTAGTTTTGTCCCTTCATTCATTTACATGTTCTTTAATTTCTTTCCGTGATGTCTTATATGCTTCTTTGTAGGGAAGTTGCACATTTTAGAGCTGTGGTTTTCTAATTTTTCTAGAATTAGCTTGGGTAAATTCTATTTTACTAAAAATTGGCCAATTTTACCTAAATTTGAATATTCACTGGCATACATTTGTTCACAATATCCTTTTATTTTTATATTTTTATATTTTTAAAAATATATCTTTATTGATTTCAGAGAGAGGAAAGGAGAGGGAGAGAGAGAAATAGAAACATCAATGATGAGAGAGTCATTGATCGAGCCCAGAACCCGGGCATGTGCCCTGACCGGGAATCGAACCCCGATCACCTGGGTCCCGGGTCGATGCTCAACCGCTGAGCCACGCCCGGCCAGGCAAAGGTATCCTTTTAAAATCTTTGGAATGTGTTCAGTTTCTAAGGTGCTTTTTTTATTTATAATATTGATTATTTGAGCTTTCTTTTATCTTCTTGGTCATTATCATTAGAAGTTTATCAATTTTATTGGAGTTCTCAAAGAGGCCAAGTTTGATTTTGTTCTTACTCTCTGTTGTAATTTGTTTATAATTCATACTTTTTATCATTTACTCTCTCTTTTCTCCTAACTCTTTGAATGTATACTTTGTTGCTCTTTATGTAACTCCATTGGATGGATTTTAATTAGCTCATTGATTTTCAGCTTGTCTGTACTGGCCTGCTGGGGTAAAATTTCCCAATTTTTATTTGCTCCAATATATACTTAATTCTTCTTTATCTTTCCTTTATATTCTTATTAGTTATAGAATGGTAGGGTGATGTATTTCCTAATGTCTGTCATATCACACACACACCCACCCACCCACACACACTCCTGTATGTATTAGTAATGACTTACTTACTGGAGTATAATCTCAGGTTTTTAGGAAAGGGTTTGCTCAAAAAACCAATATCCTTCAATCAAACGTGGTTGTGAACTTGGCCTCAGCACCATGGACAGATCATTTTATACCCAGCACCTGTACTCAGCAGATTAGACTGTTGAGAACATGGAAGAAGACTCACATTTCCCTTACGAATCTTCCTCATTCACCAGCTTTCCCTCCTTTTTTCCTTCAATTCCACTCTTCTGACTCTTTTTTATCTTCTTGTCTCCCTCAGTCCATTTTTCTCTAGACTATAAAAAGATTAATTTTATATCTAGAAAGTTGTTTGGATCTTGACCAAAGACCAGTTAGTTTCCCAGATTTGTTAGTATCCTTCCAAGGGCCCACCAGCCAAATTCCCACATATATTTGGTATGATTTATTGGCCAGATCAAACTTTAGCACTAGGTATGCACTTTTCCTCAAAAACAAATTCACAAAAAAATCATATGGTATATAAATATAGTTTTGGGATATGACTGCCAAGGCTGGTGATAGGAGCCAACACAGTGGCAGCTGGGACCGGAAGCAGAATGAATTGCTATGTAGGAACATTTCCTAACTTAGACAGCACTGCAGGGTTGGGCTGGCTGCCAGGAGCAAGCAGAGCATTCTGAAGGCTCTGAATCAAATGGCACAGGATGCGGAGCCAGAGAGCAGAGGGCCAAGAGGTGAGACGTGCATTATCGCCCTTACAGCCCGAATACCTCTTCATCATGTCAGTTACAGTAGTTATTCCTTTCTTCTTTCCAGCATGAAAAGAAATGTTTCTCTCTGCTTGCATCTTCCAACAACTTTTTTTGAGACCTAATTCCTCTTTCACTTCCATTCTAGTTTTCCTTCACTTCAGATCAGAAGAAAGCTATTGGCAACTTAAGAACAAAGCACACTTTTCCTAGATAGGGTGGTTTGAAAAAATGAAAAGGGTATTTTCACAACTCTGCACTGATTAATTTATTAAAAAAAGAGAAAGCTTTGATGAAGTTTTATTCTTTGTTGCTTTTCTTTTACTCACCACTGTCATTTGAACTAAAAACAATATAACATTGTGCCAGAGAAACTTCTTACACTGTAATTGTTTGCGGTATAATATTTTAGACATTGGGTTTCCAAAATAATTAACTATCAACATGTGCTTGGGATCTATTCTCCATACTATTGTGAGACAAACCCATTAAGGGATATGGTATAAGCTATGTTCAGAAATAGCATCCAATCTCACTCAGTATTACGACTTTGTTACCTTTATATATTTGGGCAATTGAGTTCCTTAATAATCTCCTAGATTGCAACTGCACTTCAAACTAAGCAATGTCCCTTTAAAAGCAATTGCTGTACAAGGCTATGCCGCCCCGTGGAGCTGTTTCATTCAGAACATGACATGTAGAGATCTTCTGGGATGACCTTCAGGAACATCTGTACATTCTTCTGCGTATCCACAGAGACAGTTGGTTGTCATCATCAGAGAGTGAATTTGAGGTGTGGGAAGACTCAAGAAGGATAACAACAGTGAAGCCACCTGTTCTGATTCATGAGAACAATGAAGCCAAATAGCATAGTTTTTTTGTTTTTTAAAAAAATCCTCACCTGAGGAGATTTTTCCCATTGCTTTTCTGAGAGAGTGGGAGAGAGCGAGCGATTGGTTGCCTCTTGCACGCACCCTGACCAGGGCTGGTGACGAGCCTGTGACCAAGGTACATGCCCTTGGATGAAATTGAACCCGGGACCCTTCAGTCCATGGGTTGATGCTCTGACCACTGAATCAAGCAGGCTAGGGTAAATAGCATAGTTTTCGATTAGCAAGCCTGGGCAAGTAAAAGTAATGAATTTGATTTTCTTATTAAGTCACTTGTAGACTGTTCCATAAAGAAATTCTTAAATGCCTTAAGAACAATTTTTTATTGTTAATATTATTACAGATGTCTCCTCCCCCGCACTTTACCTCCGTCTGGGACAGTGGTGGCCTCATTTGAATAACTGCGGCTTCCACAGTGAGCTTTCTATAGCGTGATACCTATTCTAATACCTGCTTCATTTACAAAACTTGTTTCCCATGGCCTTACCCATGTGCTGGGAGGTTGGAGCAAGGACTGCAGAGCTGAGAAGGGCTGTGTGTGAGTCACTGGAAACACACTTCTGCCAGTGTTTTTCTATGTTATTTTCATGACGGTCACAAAGTTGTTGAGGAACTCCACATATCTCTTTGAAAGTACCTTGGACAGCAGCACGAGTGCACCATTTTGGTAGGGATTTTCTAATATTTTTTTAGTGCCTTTTGAATGTGCAAGAAATAAAAGTGCTCATGTTGAGAAGAGACATTTACAGTAGCTTCCCAAACTACTTCAGATGTATTATTGTCCTTAATAAAATGAACGGGGGCACTTCTGGAATGCTCATGCAACTTGGGTTCAAATCAAAGGCAGATTATTATCAAGTGAACTTCTGGCTCTGAGGACATTAGTTTAATTAAAATGCCACATTTCCTACATTACAGTGTTAGGATATAGGGAAACTGTGGGGTCTTCAGCATTAACAAAGGAAGACTCTCAGGAAATAAAAATTTGTCCTCAATTTTTAGACTAAATGTAGCATAGAAATTTATGGGCAACATTTAGAAAATGCTCTTTTCAGGGAAAAAAAAAATCAGTCTTATGCAGTTACAGGAGACTTGGAAAATGTATATTGTGTAGTGATTAAATGCAGATAAAGCAACTCATTTTCTGTGTATTGTTGGGAAGACAGTTTGCTGTAGGAGATAATCCCATGATTTATAATCTGGACATTTTTATTATTAGACTTCACCAGGCTTTTATAAAATGGACTGGATATTGGGTAATTATCTTCTCTTCCTGTTAAGCTCTTTAATTCCTCCTGATCCCTGCCTGGGAGTGAGGAGGTTGGCTGGCTGCCTTTGAGTGGGCATTGGAGTCAGAAGACAACAATCACAGCACCAAGTGGAGCTGGCTTCTCTACAGATTCACCCCAAATGGTATCTTTCAAATGCACTTCCCGGCTGCCTTTGGGGTCCAATTCTAAATTAGTATTCTGTGCTTTAAGGAGATGGAAGAAAGGTAGTCCTGCTAATTGTTTTCAAAAAAATTGAAATGGAAAAATTTTAATTGATGCCTATATAGATCATCTATACACACACACACACACACACACACCCACACCCACACCCCCCCCCCCCCCCTTCACAAGTTAATTTTGGGAAAGAACACCCATGGGAGGGACTTTGTTATATCCTAATTCACATAAGTTTGGGAAGCATAAAATACATTTATTTAAACAGATATACATCCACTCAAGCATTTTCCAAACATACTTTCTCATAAGATTCAATACAATGTGACACAGGACTTGGCAAAATGTTCTGCTGACACTAGTTCACATGATTTCTTTGATATTATTCCCCACGTCCCCTAACACAGTCAAGCATTTAAAATGTTTTAGTAAAACCCAGTCGGGTGTGGCTCAGCGGTTGAGCATTGACCTAGGATCCAGGAGATCTCTGTTTGATTCCCGGTCAGGGCACATGCCCGGGTTGTGGGCTTGATCCTCAGTCAGGGGTGTGCAGGAGGCAGCCGATCAATGACTCTCATCATTGATGTTTCTGTCTTTCTCTCCCTTCCTCTCTCTGAAATCAATAAAGATATATTAAAAAAAATGTTTTAGTAAAGAACTCTTTCTGGGCCTCATCAGCACTGCCTAGCTCTGTAACCATGTATTTAAAAGCACCCCTAACACTTGGCCGGGCATCAGCATCAGTCTTCCTGACCTGTCAATCCTGGGTGGCCTTGTTTCTCCTCAGCTGGAATGGCCCAGCCACCACCTCCAGTGTCGTCTTCCATGGTTTCTTGAGAATTACCAAAGTGGTGTGGTCTCTCGATGGCCCTTTGCACCCTGGATTGAAAGGGAGAGGTGACTTCTCTGTGCCCCATGCCCCCCTGTCTTCCAGCAGCAGTTTCCTCATCAGTGAAAGGAGCACAACAGTACCCGCCCCAGGTTGCTGTGAGGACCCCCTGAGCTGATACAGGTGAGGGAGTTAGAACCTGGGGGAACAGCAGGCAGTGTTCATTGACGGTAGGCATGAGCTACGAATGAATTTGTAAGTAATTTCTCTCTGTTTATTAACATTTGCCTACACTCTCTGAGTCCTCAGGTTGGTCATGTTACCTCTCAGAAAGTAAATTTCTGATCTGTGATATGAGGATGACCATCATCTCTACTGTTTACCTTACGGAGGGTCAGATACAGCAGCGTGAACGGCTCTGATGCCCACGGTCGGGGGTTGGGCAGCTGGTACATGGTGACGCTGGAATGGCTGAGCCTGACCTTCTGTCTGAGCACAGTGTGGCCTCAAGGGGCACATTCACCATCGTCACTTCCGGGCACAGAAAGTAGCTGCTTCTCATTTAAAAAAATATACATATATAAATTTATCTTTATTGTTGAAAGTATTACAGATGTCCCCCTTTTCCCCCTACTGACCTCCTCCCCCCCCCCCGCTCCCCCCCCCCCCCAGGCCTTCTTTGAATCAATTCTGGTCATTCACCAACTGAGTCAGACATCCGAACGCTTGTCGGTCTTAAGAGAGTGAGGAACTGGAAAACACAGATTTTGCTTGGAATAATTATAGTCCCAGGTTTTTCTGCTTTAATTCAATTATCACAGTCGAATTAGCCAGTTGTTAAATTTTCAAAACTATATGTGAGAGATAAAAGCTTTATTTTAAACCATGCATAAAATAATACATATACGTTAAAAGACATTCTCTTAAGCAGCAAACACATTTTGCCTTTTTCCCTCCTGTCATTCCCGCCAGTGCTGACCCACGCAGTAATTCTCCGCACCGGGCCCCTGGGGGGACGCCTGCAGAGGCGGTGGTCAGCGCGCAGGACGGGGTAGGGGGGCTCCTCGCAGGACTGAGTCTGTTCTATCGGCAGGGCTCGGGCCATTCTCCTCGAGGCTGATACGGATGCTCCTGGTGTGAGGGCGGGAAGCCCGAGCGGCTCTGAGAGACTCCTGCTCTGTCCGTGACATCGCCAGCGGGAAGGACAGCGCAGGTCACCGCTTTTATTCTTTGCTTTATCCGTTTTGGCTCTTTGGAGTCGGTGGAAACTTCTCTGGTTCTGAGGAGGGATCTGCTCAGGTGACCTGCTGGCTTTGCTTTCTGTGTGTCGTTTGGTGACTGTGCTTTGTCTTGGACTCTCATCTTTGCATGTGTCCTCAGGCCCCTTGTGGCCCATGGAAGGGTTGCCCTGGGGACTGCCAAAGGGCTAGAGTTTAGACTCAGGCCCCAAATGGTTCAAAATGCACCCCATTCCTTACAAGCCTGAGTGGAGCCAGGGAACCAGCTCTCAGTTCCGTTTGCTCGTTTCATAAACTTGGAGCCACGCCGACAGTGAGCACCCTCGGGGTGAGCACCTCCGAGCTGGAATGGCCCAGGGGCGCCCGAGCAGGCCGCAGGACTCCTCGGGCCACGCGCAGGTAAACGGCCTGCACAGCAGCTCGTCCCTGCGTCATCGCTGCTCGTGCATCTGCCAGCTCCGAGCCCGAGCTCCGTGAGCCCCCAGCATGCAGGGACCTCTGGTGTCTTATGTGAGATGCGCAGTGGGTGGCAGGGGAGCAGAAACGTCCCATGTAACTCCTGGAGGTGGAAGAGACACCATCCTGGTGGTGACTTAGAAGAAAGGCGGCCTGGAAATATTTGACAGGAAATCCAGGGAGCTGAGCAGGCCAGTCAGCGAAGGGGTCTTTTCCCTCTTGTCTGTGTTTTCAGGCTATCTCACACCTCTGAGACTAGACAGGCCTCGTGTGTGATGAAATCTGACGGGCTGTGGGTGTGGAGAGAGTGCGATGCCCGTCGGGAGGGAGGCGTGCCAGCAGGAGGGCCTATATCCTAACGCTATGGTCTATGTGCCATCTGCCGCCTCCATCGCACAAAAGCTTCCTCTTAGCCTGAAGAGCCCGAGACTGCCGTCCCATTGTTGAGAGGACACGTGTGCCATCAAGGTGACCTGGACAACCATATGGGAAACCCTTCGATTGTGTGGGGCCTGTTTTCTTTGTTCCGGGGGAGCTAAGTTGTCAGCACTGATGCCAGTTGCGATGGCGTTGCTGTAACCAGGTGAGACGGAGGCGGCCTGAACTGGGCTGGTAGCCGTGGGGAGAAGAGGTAGTCAGGTGGCGGGAGCAAAATCAAGCTGACTTGTTCCTGGAAGTGCTGTGCATGGCGTCGTTTTCTGGAGAAAGAGCCCCCGTCACGATGAATCAGTTTACACTCCTTTACTTGGATATTGGTAGGACTGCTTTCCCCTCACGATTCTGTTTTCCTGCTGAGGCTTTGCACAGTGTGTTGATTAAAAGGAGCTTGTCCTGAAAATAAGGCTCTAAACCAGTTAATGGCACAGGGACACATTAAAGAGAAGTCCCTGTAAATTGTGGGCAAGTGAAGCCAACGCCTGCTCGATTCTACGTGGAGACAGAAAGAATGACAAATTAAATGCTGGATAGGCCGAGACACATTGCAATGCCAAGTGCTCCAAGCTCTGAAGACATTGTCCCGATGCTTCTGTAATTCTTGATATTAGGAGAATTCTATTCATTGTCACCACAAACTGGGGGAGATCAGTCTTCCCTGGTGGGAAAGTGTGTACTGTCCACCCATAATAACCTTAAGGGGCCAGCTCAACATTTAAGACATTTCAGTTTATATGCTTGTTTTTTAGGAAACGTTCTATTCAAATAAATTTATAAAATGTAGCCTACTTGGGATGCAGTAGAATAATTTGGGGAGTAAAATCTCTATTCCCGAAATGGGAGAGCAAGATGTACATCTTGGTATGTGGTTATAAAACACAACTTCATCGTAGGTCTTTGTCCTTAAAAGTCCCAACATCGGATTTCTCATTCCTGACACCTGAACACTCTCTCTGCGTCTGTGTATTTTTTTCTTTTGTTTTTATACGTGTTCTGGTCATATATGAAAGATTCAGTATAGTTTTAATAGGATTTACCGGGTGTTGAATATGAAATTATTTTGCCTCTAACTTTGGTCTAACCTGTGGATAGAACACTTAGCCTGTTCTATCAAAGACCGAAGGTGAGCCTGGCTGGTGTGGCTCAGCGGCTGAGCATCATGCCATGTACCAGGAGGTCCCGGTTCGACTCCCGATCAGGGCACATGCCTGGGGTTGTGGGCTCGACCCCCAGTAGGGGGCATGCAGGAGGCAACTGATGGATGTCTCTCTCTCATCAATGTTTCTGTATCTCTCTCCCTCTCCCTTCCTCTCTCTGAAATAATTTAAAACATGTTTTTACAAAAAGAACAAAGGTGATACTAAGAGGTGTATTAAGACACACTGGGCTCAGTTAATGGTTCCTCTTACTCCGTGGGGATGTGTGCTAATTTTTAACTCTTGTATCCTTACCGTGTGTGTCCCATTCCTGCTTTTGGAGATCATTACTTGGAGATCATTACTTATCTCGGGGTCTCTAAGAACGTGTCTGAGTCTGCCTATAGCTCTCCAGAGGCACAGGGGGTCTGTGGCAGGTCCCGGCAGGTGCTCCAGTGGAGGCCACAAGCCGCTCACCCTCCCGCTGTGCCCCTGAGTGACAGCCCCACGAGTGGGACCGTCCCGAGCGCTGGAGTCTCAGTAATTCGGGGACAGGCAGGCTTTCTCAGATGGCATAATTATCAGGCTGCAGAAACCGAGGCTCGGGTGTGAGAGTCCTTTCAAATGCAGAGGGTTAAACACTCCAATGTGGAGCCAGGTTCCTTCCTTACGCTGGCATTCGCCAAAAGTTCCGTTTCAGTTCCCCAGTTATCAGGAATTTGGGCTCTGCTCTTGGCGAGTATCCTCGTGATGTGAAATTTTAATCTAGATAAATAAATACCGACTCGGTAGGGAAAATAAATAGGGTTATTGGAATCTGATTCTGGAGGCCAGCGTGTAAAAGGGCTCTTAAGATGCAGGGTGACCTGAGAGCCCCCACAGATCGAAGGGACCGAGGAAGCCGGGAGGCTCATGCTGGTTGACGTGAGGCTCGCTGGGAGTGATCGGTGAGCCGTCTGTGCCCAGATGCCTCTCGTGGTTCTTAGACTCCAGGTGCGAGCTAATGGGAGTGGGTACAACCACAGCGTGGCACGATCTTTGAGAATGGAAACTGCGAGTAACGTTTGAACCAGAGAAAATCACTTTACACATCTCCCAGTTGACAATGGCCTTTGTAAACACATATGGAGCAAGTTCATGGATGTGAAGAAATGGCCCTCCTTTATAATGAGGTGTGTTTTGGACGTTTTGGTAGGATGGTCTACTAGTCTTAAGGTAATATGCTCTCCTGAAATGTCGCAATAATGCTCTTCAAAATAAACCTTGTATATATTCATCAGTTTACGACGTTCAATGTGCTTTCAACCCGTTCCTGCAGTTGATCCTTGCAGCTGGCGTGCCGTATTTTAATATTCATTCAACAAGCACAGCCTGTGCATTTCCCTGTGTGTGATGTCCTTGATGGGATAAATGACATAAATATGCAAAAGAAGTAATTCTAGCCTTTATAGGACTTTCAGCTTCATGGTCAGAGTTTCCACCTCGTATGAGATAGGTAGGAATCTTAGAGGTCAGAATATTTTAGTAGAGAAATTAAGTAAAATCGTTCAGGCTCAGACTTACTTAATGTTATAACCCAAGTTAACGCACGGAACTCTGAATGTTCCCACTAACATCCTGTAGTTTCAAAATCATGTGCCTTTTTAATGTAAAGTGCATATTTTGAAGCGTATATTTTTGATAAATATAATAAAGGTGAAACGAGCATGTTTCTAATACCACTTCGTGATTTGGGGAAAAAGAACAACTTTTAGGAGCCCAGGCAAAGGCAAGGATGTAGGAGCGAGGGGCTGCCGTTGCCTCTGGTCAGAGGGAGGCTGGGTGCTCACAGGACACCTTTCATGATGGACAACGCGAGTGTGATGTCGGCAGGGAGAGGGCGTGGAGCTCAGGGCCACAGGCCCCTCTCCGCACCCGCCCTCCATGTCGCAGTTAGAGCTCAAATCCTGGACTTGAGCCCTGGCTCAGCCCTCAGAGTCTGGAGTCCTAGGAAACTTCCTTAAGCTCCGAGCTGGTTCTATTTACTGCTTATTGGTATCCCTACCGGGTCCTAGAAAGGAAAGCAATCAAATCAGTGACTCAATGTTGTCATGATTGCGGGTTTAATAAGGAATTTAGAAGCTAGTACAACATGGGGGCATTTTGGAGTCTTTTGCAAAAACAACTGATTAGTGGAACGGAGTTAAATATCCAGCTTTCCAAGGGTCTGGGTAACTGTGGGCCTCTCAATCTGCAATCCATGTCAATGGCCTTGAATAGCCAGCACAGCTGAATGTATTGACATTAATTTTAAGAAAAGGAGACTGTGGCTACTGCCAAGCATGTCCGAGGGTTACCATTCAGAGCTGAAAATGTTTTATTAGAAATACCCGTGAAAGCTACCACCTAATTTCTGCTACTTAAGCAGCGTGTTACTAAATCACTTACGGTTGGACGAGAAATGACGCCTGGCTGGTGAATGGAGTCCAGTCCCCGGGCAGGGTGGCTTTTGGTTGCGATTTATTTTTCTGCCTTTTCTGTAGCATCAGGTTTGATAGAGAAAAAAAATAAATCTCCCAAAAGACAGAAAGCTGAGCGGTTTCCTTACCTTCCTGCGGATTCCCAAGGCCTGACCCAGCCGCGCACCCTGTCACTAATGCCTGCACCACGTTTGCAGCCCCCGAGGCCATGTGGGCAAACGGTTCTGCAGCAAATAAACACATCGCGTTGTTTCATCGTGTGTCTCTCTGCTAAGACTCTGGGCTGCGCCAGTGATCTTGTCCCAGCCTGTGCGGGATCCCTGGGGACCACATCTGACTCTCAGGAAGGTCAAGAGTGTCAAGTAGCCCTGTGCCCAGCTGGAAAGGAAGCAGGTGTTGGCGAGCACACGGCGATCCCGGCCACAGGTGGTGAAGTGGGTGAGTGGCGATGTTTGCTCATGTTTGCAGTTCAGAAGGATATCTGTAGATGAAGAGTTAAGACCAAAAACCAGCCCTGCCAGGGTGGCTCGGTGGTTGACCTGTGATACAGGAGACTGGGGTTCGATTCCTGGTCAGGGCACAGGCCTGGATTGTGGGCTCGATCCGCAGTGGGAGCCGGCAGGAGGCAGCCGATCAATGACTCTCCCACCACTGATGTTTCTCTCTCTCTGCCTCTCCCTTCCTCTCTCTGAAATCAATAAAGATGTATTTTTTTTAAAAAGACTAAAAATCAGACACAGTAAGAGAAAGGCTAAAGGCTAAAGAAAGAGGGAGAGTAAAGAGTCAGTGGGGAGATCACTCAGCGATGTTCTTAACACCCAGAAGGAGCAGAAGGAAAGCTCGTGCGTCTCCCTCATCTCGATTCTCTGCTTGTTGGTGGCTGGACGGGGCTGAGTCCTCCCTTAGACTCAGAGGTGGGGGTGGGAGAAAGTCTTCGGAGGGGGCAGAGAAGCAGGGTGGGGGGACTTCTCAAAGCTTAACTCTGTGAACCATACGTTAACCTACAACCTACGTTTGTTCCTTTCCTGCAGGGCTGAGGGTGAGTCATCCTGGTTCATTGTTCTTTAAAAATAACCCAGGAGAGGTGGGAATGATGGAAGGAAACCCACCTCTGGCATTTAAGAAATCCGCTGGCATCAGCTCCCCAGGGCGAGGGTGGCCCTGAGCGCTCCCAGGCGTGGGTGCGCATCTCCGAAAGCAGATCCGCTGCAGGGAGGGAGGCGAGGGGCCGGCCGACTGACCTGTAGCCTTCGGTGGAGGCGCACGGTGCTCTTGGCCAGAACCTTTCGCGGATGGAATTATTTCCTAATTTTTCTAGAGATGCTTTAGAAAAGTATCAGCTTCTTTGTGTTCAAATTCCTGAAAAAATCAACTACTTGTCAATTTAGTTGTGGCAGAAAGGTGAGAGACGGGAGAATTCTTTGTTCTGTGCTTGTCAAGCTAAATTTATGCATATAGAGTCATTCCTAGACTTACAGATTCCATCCGTGTAGATCCCTCCCTCCCTCCCTCCCTCCCTCCCTCCCTCCCTCCCTCCCTCCCTCCCTCCCTCCCTCCCTCCCTCCCTCCCTCCCTCCCTTTCTTTCCATATTTATAAAATATTCAGGGACTGTTCTGGGTGCAGAACATAAATTGGTGAAGAAAAACATTTTTCTTCCTAAGAGGGAGTAGTCTTATGTGGGGTGTGCAACAGAAATGTACAGAGTGCCCCCCCAAAATGTACACACATTATAACAACTGATGGCTCAATTTTGAAAATGAAATGCATTTTAATAAACACAGCCTTTACAATGAATCACAGTGTGTGTGTGTACGTTTTGGGGGGGGACCCCCTATATTATGAGCCACATGTGTGCATCTAGATTTTCTAGTAGCCACATTAACAAAAAAACTAGAGGTAAATTTTAATCAGATAGTTTATTAAGCTCTATACATCCAAAAATGTCACCAGTGAAATATTCTCTTCTCTTCGTTACTATATCTTCCAAATCTGGTATGTATTTTCCCCCCAATCCTACTAATTCGTTTCCATGGTTTGTGTTTCTTCTACTGGAACCCACCCAAATGTCCAGGGGGCCAGTGACTACACCAGATGGGCCACGCCCTTGCCGTGGAATGCTACTCAGAGATAAAAAGGGATGAGCTATTGATGCTTCCTCTGGTGCAGCGCAAGGAAATTATGCTGAATGGAAAAACATCCATCTCTACAGGATACATACTGCGTGGTTTCATCGCTATAACATGCGTGGAACAGCATAATTTTAGAGACAGAGCACAAAGTAGTGGTTGTGAGGAGCTGGGGGTGGTTGGGGAAGGAGATGGATCTGGCTGTAGGGGGGTAATGAGAGTACGTAGTGGTGACGAGAAGTGTCTTGCTTGTGGTAGAGGTTATGCAAGGTTGCACCTGTGAGAAATGCCGGGGCATGCACTCATGGGCACACGGACACACGCATTAGACAGCATGAACGCACGTACACACATGACATCTCGCTGAGCTCCGTGGATTGCACCCACGCCGACTTCTTGACTTTGGTGTCATACTGTAGTCAGAAGTCCAAGAGCATGGCTGGCTCTCAAATCCTTTATTTCTTGGTGGGTTCCGCTATGGAAAGTTCTGCCCGTTGGATTGGTTTTCCCTTGTTCTGTAAAATTTCTAACAGATCCTTAAACTTATCTCTTCAATCCATTTTCCAGGGGTTGAACCTTGACCCTGAATTTATAAAGGGCTCCCTGTGCCCAGAGCATAGTCCTTAAAACCCATTTACAAAGACCTTGTAAAGATTTTGGAAATGGTTTTCAAAAGTGGGTTCATTCCACTCTCGTTTTTGAGTGCGTAACCCTTGTAATTTCTTTAATTTCCAGAATAACGTTTTTAGATTACGAGCGATTTGTCCGCCGAAATCACACACGCTTTTCTATCCTGCTTCTGAGAACAGCAGCGGCTTTCCTTTCATGCTAAGCTCATTTCCCCACTTTCTGTCACCCGGAATCTCTGTGGAGCGTGAACCGTCGCATGGAGAGCGACTGGAGTGACGCAGGAGGCTGGAAAGGCAGCGAGAGGTATTTGATGGCCCGACTCTTGGTGCCGCAGCCTGAATGGAACGGGGGAGGGAACCGAAGGGGGCCGCTCATTCCAGGAGAGCCTCAGAGGAGTAATTGTCCCTCCCCGAGGGCCTTTGTTACTTCCAGCCTCCTCTCGTTCCCGAAGCCGTTTTCATGTGCGATTATCAGAAGCGGTAAAGTGTGGGACGGTGATGGGAAATTCATTGTATAATTACCCTTTGGTAAGATAGCTTTCTGCTCACGTGAACTGCGAACGAGCAGGTATCACAAGGCCTGAGCTCTTTGTTGCCTTACAATTGCTCTTCTAGTATAATTTCCTTCTGAAATTTCTTGCTGGTGTCTAGCAGAGAGTTTAATGCTGCATTTGTAACTATCTAAAAATGGAATTGAAACAGAAGAAGGACCCCCAGCATGTGCTGATTACTATGCATAGAAAGCTTTAATTTCAGCTGAAAATACTACTTCCCAGCCACAACCGCCCGCGTTCCTCACACCTGTGAGAGTGGCTGTTATCAAAGACACAAGTGGTAACAAGTGCTGGGGAGGGTGTGGAGAAGAGAGACCCTTGTGCACGGTCAGCTGGAACGGAAATTTGTGCAGCCACCGTGGAAAACTATGGAGGGGCCTCAGAAAGTTAAAAATAGAAATACCATATGATCTAGAAAGCCCACGTCTGGGTATATATCCGAAGGAAATGAATTCAAGATATTAATAGATATCTGCACTCCCATGTCCGTTGCAGCAATATTCACAGTAGCCAAGATATGGAAACAACCTGAGTGTATGTTGATGGGTGAATGGATTTTCAGAAAAGTGATATATATCTTGGCTTGGCCAGTGTGGCTCAGGTGGATGAGCATTGTCCTGTGCACGGAAAGGTCTCCAGTTCGATTACCAGTCAGGGCACACGCCCAGGGTGTAGGTTTGGTCCCAGTTGGGGTACGTATGGGAGGCAACCAATTGATGTTTTTCTCTCATATCAATGTTTCTTTTCTTCTTCCTTCCTTTCTCTAAAAAAAAAATAAATAAATAAGTAAAAATATTTTAAAACAGTGATTTATATATATCTACATATATTTATATATGTAGATCTATATGGGCTATTACTCAGCATACAAAATGAAGGAAACGCTGCCATTTGTGAAAACATGGATGAACCCAGGGGACATTATGATAAGTGAACTAAGCCAGTCACAGCAGGACAAATGCTGTATGATCTCACTCCTATGTGGCATCTATAATAGTCGAATTTATAAAACTAGAGAGTAGAAGGGTGGTGGCCAGGGGCCGGGGGCTGAGGAAGTGAGGAGATGTTGGTCAATTAGGACACACTTTCAGTTATAATGTGAATACGTTCTGAGGGCCTAATTGATGCTTAATGTTGTGACTATAATTGACAATCGTGTGTTCTATACTTGAAATTTGCCAAGAGAGCGTATCATAAATGTTCTCGCCACAAAATGGTAATTGTGTGAGGTGATGGATGTGTTAATCAGCTTGGTAGTGAAAATCATTTCACAGTGTGTCCATGTGCACCTTTAAAAAACAAAACATCATGTTGTAAAACCTATATATATATGTATATATATATATGCACACACACACATATATATGATTTTATTTGTCAATCATAAAGCTAGGAAAAAAGCAATTAAAAGAAGACATGTAGCTTCATGACCTGACGCTTAGGTTGAGAACATTTCTCTAGGAGTACAAATGGGAATTTTTGTATTCACTTTAAAACTTCGGTTTTCTAATTTTCATTCATTAAACAGAGTTTGAAGATTGGGTATCTAGATTGTTCCAGGCATGTCTGTTCATGCCGGTGACACAACAGTAAAGAATAAAGTCCCTGCGTCCGTCTAGTGTTACATCAGATAACACCAGACAGACGCAGAGCACTGTCCCAGGTGGAGCAGGCACCCAGGGTCTCGATGGAGGGACCACCCAGAAACCGATGATGGCTGGACGAGTTTGCAGGGTGTCGTGGAGCATTTAGGCGAGACCTCTGCTCCCAGGGGAGGCCCAGGGACAGCAGAGGCCTTCTTGAGAAATGAAAAGTGGGTGACTTAAGGGTGAGAAGATGGGGGGCGTGACGAACGGAGGATGTCCCTGTGTCTGGTGGACCCGGCTCTCCAGTGGAATGTAGTCTGTCCGCTAGCGGGTGAGGTGGGGCTGGAGAGACAGCAAGTGGGCCTGAGGGCCGGACGCCCTGTGGAGGGAGCCGCGGATGTGTGTGGTACACAGGGGACAGTGTTCACTCCGGAGGCTCTGAGAGGGGGAGGTAAGGAGGTGAGCAGCCGCCGAGAAGAGGCGTGATGGGGACCTGCTCTGAGGTGATAGCTATGACCTCCATTTATACATGGCCCCCATCCATGCAGACCCCCCAGAGGGTGTCGGGGACAAGCCTAGTCTCTCTGCTGTCGGTGCTATGGACTGAATGTCTGGTCCTCCTGAAAGTCATGACGAAGTCTCCTCCCTCCATTGGGTGGTACTGGGGGCGGGGGGCGTTGGGAGGTAATTAGGGTCAGGTGAGGGTTTGTTTCCCCTCTTCTTTCAGGAACTCATGCATTTTAAATTCCAACACTGTTTTCATCAACCCCACAGGCTCCCATAACAATATACTCTTTAGCCAATGGCTGCAACTATACAGTTTTCAAATAGACTCTTTGCCAAAGAGCCACATGACAGGGAGCCCTCCCAATTCTATCATATTCTCCTCTATTATAGAAACCCTCACAGGCAAAGAAACCCTCGACTACAGAAAATAATGACACCTGTCTATGCCCCGCCGCACAGTAATGGGCCTGGCCGCTCCCCTGCGGCCCGCGGAACCCGCCCGCATCCCTCAGTAGGTCTAAGTGGCTGTAGCACAGACACCCCTCGGGTCCTCCTCTGTTCAGAAGGCAACTGAACGTACGCCAGGTGGGAGTGGATCAGGGCAGAAGTAATCAGGACTGGAATATATGCTCATGAATATTCTGTGGTGGCCTTTGGGATAGAGCATTGCAAATATGAGAGGATTTAAGTAACTGATTTTATTAATACCCATTTTCTATGTTTTCATTTGGGGAGAGCTAATGTGCAGAGGGCAGGGGACCTCCCTGAGGCTCCACAGAAAACCAGCGGCAGAGCCAACTCAGTGTCATGCTTGGGGCCTAAGGACCTGTCAGGTACTCATGGTCCCCTGAGCTGAGAAGGGCCCCATGTTTGCGTTGACACTGTTCTGTTACCTTCTTGAATTTTTTTTTTTTTTTTTTTAATATGTCTTTATTGATTTCAGCAAGAGGAAGGGAGAGAGAAACAGAAACATCAATGATGAGAGAGTCACTGATCCACTGCCTCCTGCACGGCCCCTGCTGGGGATCGAGCCCACAACCCGGGCATGTGCCCTGACCAGGATTGGAACCACAATCTCCTGGTTCATAGGTCAATGGTCAACTGCTGAGCCACACCGGCCGGGCACCTTCTTGAAATTCTTAATGATTTTTGAGCAAGGGGCCACCAACTTTTATTTTGCACCAGGTCACACAAATTTTGTAGCTGGCCCCGGTCAGAAGCTTTGAGTATTTTGCACACATCATGTGATCCTCAGAGTCAGAGATTACAAATTATGTCTTTTGGCTGAGTGTGACAGAGTGTGGCATCATGGGAGAGCAATGACACATTTCCCGCTGGCATGTGGAGCCCAAAAGCAGTGGCTCGGGGACTTGTGAGAAGGTGGGAAATTGTTCCCTGCACGCAGGTAGGCCCTAAGAGGGAGCGAATGAGACAGTGTGTACTAGAAAAAGCTGCTCACAGAGTTTACAGAGGCTTTCTGAACCCTGGCAGTAGTCACTAGAAGTTTTTGCCCTAAGTTTGAAACTCTGGAATTCATTTAAAATCCTAAACTAAAAGCTGAATTTGCAATGTTTTCCTTTCTGTACATAAAGAACTGTAAGATAAGTTGGCTGTGCATTTAAGACTGTGAAACGTTAAGTGCATTAAAACCACAAAGCGTGGGTAGGACTGTGTGAACTGTGCTGATCCAATTTTACCATAAATCCAAAGAGCATGGGTTTGAGTCTGTTTTCCCCTGAACACATGGACTCTTGGTGAGGGCAACGAGCCTGTGAGCTATGGCACATCTAACGTCCTTCTTCGCTTAGGTCCGACATGGGCCAAAGGCACCAGTTGCTCGGCTGACCCTCCCATGTGATGTCATTGCTTTTCCCAATCCTATAATCTGCTTTGACTGAGGTATTTTAAAAAGAAGACACTGTGTGATAACTTCCATTGCATGAGGACCCTCTGCCTTTCACCCATTCACATCACTTTTTCAGATCATGGTGCAAGAAAATTCCTTCCTTTTATGCCTAATCTTTCTGTACTGTAGTGATTTTCAATTCCGGGGGCAATTTTATTACCCAGGGGATGTTTGGCACTGTCTGGAAGCATTTTATATTGTCTAAATTGGGGATGCTACCGATATCTAGTGGATAGAGGCCGGGGATGCTGCTCCAGTGCTTACAGTGCACTGCAGAACTCTCCCAATGGATCTGCCCTGAAACGCCAACAGTGCCAAGGCTGAGAAACCCTGTTCTCTTGCTTGGAATCTACATGCAGAGCTAACATCCTGCTCCCCAAATGACGCCACAGTGGGGATGCTGGCTTAGAGCCCAGCCACTTAAATGCTGTAAGGCAGCGTTGGGTAGGTTGACGGTTATTTTTTAAGTTAAAGGGCAGGGAGTGTCCCAGCCAAAGGTTCAGAGGTGTAAGGACTGGAGTTGCCTCACTGGCTCTACAGAGTCAGGTGCGGCCTTTGGGCTCCTGGTCTGTGTGACGGCTCTGGCGTTCTCCGATGAGAGAGAGAGATTGGGAACTTGTTGAGCAAAATCAACAGTTTGTCTACGTGGCAACGGATTCAGCCAACATTTATGGAGCATCACTTATGTAGTGGGTGCTAACTGGAGTATTAGAAGGAATGTAAGTATCGGATATGGTTCCTGTTCTCAAGAAGGCAATGGCTGGCCCTAGAGGGGAGAGGCAGGCACAGCGGGGAAAAACATCTCCACCTTCCCATGCACATTTAACTTTCAGCAGTGGCTCAAAGAGGAGTGACAGTGGGAAAGCCAACTCTCTCAGCTTTGTAGGGAGCTGGTTAGAGGAGTAGGAGCCCCCCTTGTGTCTGGTTCCCTGGAAATTCTGTTGCCAGCCTCACCGTGTGAATGAGCGGCAGCTGGGTGTCATTAACACCTTCGCCCATCAGAACTCCCGACTTCCCAGTTCTTACCTTCTGCCATGACTCATGTTGTCACTTCCCACCATCAACCCATAGCCACCCTGAATGTCATCGGATGTCATTGCTGTTGGCATTAGACTGTGAAATCCAGTGTGCAGGGACTGAGCCAAGTTTTATAAGACAAGCGCGGGTCCCTTTTGAGGAGCAGTGAGTAGCTGATATGTTTGATGCTGACAGTCAAGCCCCCATGAGATGCCAGTGGGAAATGTGGCTGGCACAGTGGCATCCGAGGGCAGTGAGGAAGGTATTTGATCAGGTGACTTTGGTGACCTCTCAGCACCTACAGGGTCCCTGGGTGCACAAGCAGTGCCCTCGGCTGGGCTCCTCTGCCAGGTCCACGCACTCGAGTCCAGGACAGCTGACCCTCTTTCTTCTTGGGTGACTTTCCCAGAATTGATGTCTATGCTCTGGCAAGTTCCCGCTGTCTTCTCCTTTCAAACTGCACTGTCTTTAGATTCAAGGAAAACCTCGTTTTTCCAGAAGCATCTTCTTCATTCTCCCTTCTGGTCAAATTTCTTCTCTCTTCAGCCTGAACGTGAAGCTCGATTCTCTAGATCAGCTCTATACAGGAGAAATGCAACGCAAACCACATATATGGAATTTAAAATAGTCTAGTGGACACGTTAAATAAAATAAAAAGAAAAAAGAAAGTATCTGAATGTCTCCTGTCATTACATCCAGTGATCCCAGATTGAAGAACTCTGCAGGCGTGAATTTATAGTTGGCCACTGTGCCGTGGGATTGTTGTGGACGTGAATGTCCATCTCTATCTAACTCGGGTGCTGAGACCCTACCCCAATGGGACTGTGTCAGGAGGTGGGGCCTTTGAGAGGTAATTAGGATGAGATGACGTCACTAGAGTGGAGCCCTTGGGAATGGAGTTAGTGCCTTTAGAACTGCCGGGAGGGAGCCTGCTTCCCCCCTGCGCTCGGCAGGCGAGGAACCGGGGAAGAGGGTTCTCGCCAGAACTCGACCACCTGCACCAGGCCTGACCTCAGACCTCCAGCCTCCAGGACTGTGGGAAATGAATTCCTTTCGTTTATAAGCCGCCCTGTCTTTGGGATTTTGTTATGATTTCCAGAAAGGACTAAGTCAGCTGTGTTTTGCTTGTTTTTGACATGGAAGCTGGAGCTCAACCTTAACTCGAGTGGTGAGTGGCCGGATTGATGGTGATGCCCACCTTCTAAGAGCGTGCTTGAAATTAGGCCTAAGGTGGCCCGAGAAACTAGATTCCGCCCTGTATTCCAGGCAATGTCAAAAGGCTCTAAAGTAACGGAGCTTAGAAAGGCTTGTGGAGAGGAACAAACGCAGGGGTTTGAAATGACAGGGCTGCCGGGGGATCATGCTTTCGCAGCTGCCTCGGCAGCACCGTCTGTGCTGACGTCCAGCATGCTGCCTAAGGCCTTAATCACGGCTAAACAAAACCAAGGATGCTCCCTCTCCACCTCATCAAAAGGAAATTTGGGCATCTGCATAAGCGAGGTTACAGACTCAGGGTGGTGACAGTCCGACGTCATAAATGCCAGCCCTTGCTCGATCTGCTCTGTCCCCCTAGAGCCGCTGACTGAAGAGCAGACAGCCCTGGGGCTCTGCTGGGCGCTCGCACACCCCTGGCCTGGTCAGAGCGTTTCCCCCGCAGACGACTCTAGGCCAATACGCAGGCACCACCGGGCATCTGGAGACGGCAAGAGCAGGCCCGTCCCCATCGGCAGATGAGAACGACAAGTGGGGAGGCCCACAGTGACCGCAGAGCTCGTCAACCGCCTCTGGTCTGTCAAACAGATGGCGGCACAGAGGCTCCAACGGTGACCTTGCTTGAATGTTTGTCTGGTTTCAAGCTGCTTAATTTCCCTTTCTTTAATTTTCCAAATATGGAGCATAAGGAGAACCTTCTAAATGTGCAGCCCTATCCGCGGTGTGTGCAAACGTGTCGTTGCCTTTCTCAGAGGTTTAGGTTGGCTTTACCTGGCTTGGAAGGAAAACAAAAACAAAATCTCGGCGGGGTTTACTGAGAAGGGGCCCCTCAGAGCAGTTCCCCGGACTGTCCCGGGGCTGGACAGTTAGGTGAGAGGAGCCACGTTACCCACTCCCCCTCCGCTGAAGTCAGACCACTGCAGGCTCATCGCTGACACGAGTTCTCTCTCCCTCTCAGGGCTGCACTTGACCTTAAGAATTTCTTAGAATTGGCGCGTCCTCTCGGTGGGAGATGTCCCCCTGCAGTCCCGACTCCTCTGCGCTGTAAGTGTTTCTGCTGCGCTAATTAAATCGAAGTTAACCAGTTTGAGGCCATGATATACAGCAGCTGCTCAGCCAGAAGCACAGAGAGGGAAAGGGCAGTCAGCGTGACTACAGCCAGCCGTCCTCCCTGCGAGGGAGGAAAGGTTCACTCCATCTCTGTTTTTCCAGAAGTAGAACGGATCCGCTGCTGTGGGGCCGAGTCTGACATTTCTACCTCTTAGGAAACTGGGGAGGAATTAATCAATAAGTGGGACTAGTGTGTGGACGTTCAGTCCAGACCTCCTCCTGTCCCCTGCTCACGCACATGTATCCCTGCGTGGGGTGAAATGCGGTCCCCGGGTGAAGCCCCGTCTCCCAGCCTGGCAGTCCCTGCTGTGTCTGGTTACATTTCCCATGATTACTCATCTCTGCATTGATATCATACTGGGAGCTTTTATAAGTAATGTCTTGTTCGGGCAAAATAAGCCTCACTTTATTAAAGGGAGATTGGGCTCAGACGTGGGGAGCGCTTCACGCGAGCTTTTCGCAGGACACAGACGGGAAATGTTATCTCTGCTTCGTAAGGATGAGCTCAGGTTGGCTCAGGCTTCACTCCACCCCTCGCTGGTGCAGGCCCTGGGCACACTGAGCCCCCGCTGTGCGCGCCAGCCCGCATTTGTGAAGTGAGGTCACTGAAAGATTAAACGGGGTAACGTAGGCACAGTTGACCATAGTGTCTGGTGCAAAGTAGGCTTTCAATTTTAACTAATTCCATGATGGCCCCTGGAAAAAATGAGCAATTGAAGGACTAGGAGTTGCTGGCATTTAAAAAAATATATATTTTTATTGATTTCAGAGAGAGGAAGGGAGAGGGAGAAAGAGAGATAGAAACATCAATGATGAGAGTCATTGATCAGCTGCCTCCTGCACGTCCCCTACTGGGGATCAAGTCTGTGGCCTGGGCCTGTGCCCTGACCGGGAATCAAACTGGTGGCCTCTTGGTTCATGGGTCAATGCTCAACCACTTGGCCACACTGGCTGGAAGAGAGAAAAAAATTTAATGAAGGAGTTTGGAGTAAATCTTGTAAGCCAACCTATCCCCAGTCGTATTCCTCTGCACACTAGTGAGTCCACTTGAGGAAGTATTTTGTGGTCAGATAATGTTTAGGGGACACCGAGCCCCGTGTCTTCCTTCCAGGGGACTGCCTGTGCTTGTTCTCCCATTAGAGACACTAAATGGACTGGTTATGTCTGTCATGATGGTCTTCTAAGGTGCATGGCCCACCCCTCCTTTCCATCACATTGAGTATCTCTGAGCGTGGATTCTACACCTAGGGCACTTCCTCGGGGCTCCGGGAAGAACCAACAGCACTAAGTGGGGAGGGGGACCTTGCGGGTTATACTCTTACCAAGACCACAGAGGGGTGGGGCTTCATCTCCACCTGCCCCAGTGAAGAAGCCACGGCCAGGGCAGAGAACAGATCATAAAGACCTGTAGCAGGGCGGAGTCAGCGTGGATGGATCACGGACGAGTTTAAAGTTTCCAGAGTAGACGCGTGGGAGGAAGGTCGGGCCATTTCTTGACTGAAGAGAGGCCAGGAGGATTCAGTGTCGGCCTGCTGAACTTCAGGCGTAGAAGAAATACATGCACTCAGATGCTCAGAGGGTAGTCGGGAGGAAGGGCAGGGCAGAGTTCCCGGGAGAGGTCTAATCTGGGAAAATGCAGGCTGGGAAGTGATTTTATAAACCAATAACTGAAGCAGAATGCTGACCATCGTCACAGTGTTTGGGTTGAGGAGAGATGCAAAGTTCCCCCTTTTTTTTGTTTTTTTTTGGTTAATCCTCACACCAGAATATTTTTTCCATTGCTTTTCAGAGGAGGGGGAGAGAGAGAGAAACATTGGTGTGAGAGAGACATGTCGACTGGTTGTCTCCCACACATGCCCTGACTGGTACACGCCCTTGACCAGGAATCGAACCCATGGCCCTTCGGTGCTCGGGCTGATGCTCTTACCACTGAGCAACACTGGCCAGGGTGCGAAGATCCCTTTTAAAAATTTCTAATTGTTTTGTTTGTCTTTTGAAATTTATAGAAATTCCAGACTGTTTTGGTTTAATCACACTTCCAGCACAGTTCGTTATTTTTAAAGTCATTTGTATCCCTGCTATTTTCCCGTCCAGCTCTTTCTCAGGCCGTCAGAGCGCAGGCTGCGGTGGCTGCGATAGGAAGGTGACGGGTGACATGCCCGTCCTAATTACAGACTCGATTGCTCTGCAGTAAAAGGCTCCTGTTTGATTTGGACAGTTCCGGCTGTCAGGTGGAATGAATCAAACGTGTCTGCACTTTCATTCCAAAATATGAAATATGTGGACGTGCATGACTCCCATTGTGTTTCACGGCTGTAATTAACCACATGTCTGTGGACACGACGTCCCCAGAGACGGCTGGTTTTATGTCTAATCTGTATGTGCATTTGTAAAACTAATTTGTTCTCATTAAAATTTTTAAGGGTTTATTTGAGCTAAACTCGGGAGGCCTTTCTGGGTGTAAAACTCATGAAATACAAAGCAAAGGCTGATTTTGGTTTTTACTAGTGAGTGAGCTATTCAGCGCCTGAAGCATTGTGGTGGAGATGATTGTAGGGGATATGGTTCAGCTATAAAAATAAAAAGAAGACAGACTTCCTTCCCAGAGAGGGGTTTTAGGCTTGTTTGAAAGACAAGGGTATAAAACAAATGAACATAATGTAATCGGAGCGTCTATTGTTGCTTCGTGAAGGAACATTATGCTTAGTCAATGAAATATTAAGCCTGCATGATGGGTTGAGCGATTTTTCTAGTTAACCTACAGAGATTTGGAAGTTATTCTGCTTTTTCTTTTCTTTTTTTTGGGAAATTGCCTGGCATTTCTTCCAGTGTTTAGTTTCAATATTTGCTAAATATATTAACTACTGATGTTAAAGTTTCAGATATTGTTTCAAGAGGTATCAATAAAGCATTTTTTCCTTGCTGGTGTCCATAGTAAATTGGTTTACTTTTGAGCAGATTTAGTTATTGTGAATTTGGGATACGTAAATTATTTGCAATATTGCGAGCACAATATTGCAAATAATTTACTTATCCCAAGCTCACTATAATTAAACCTATTCATTGTGGTAGCCTATAATTGCAGCCAGTGAGGCAACATGTACCCAACAAAAGTTTTTGTTCTTATTTTTATTTATTCACATGATTATAAAGCCCTATGTTCTCCTACTTGTGCTATAATTGATCAGTAATTAATCAGTAGTTCAATGTGATAGTTTGCAGTTCTATTAAAATTAATTTAATTTTTATTAAATTTTTAAAATGTTGACATTACTGCAGATGTCCCCTATTTCCCCCCCTAAAGTTAATTTCACTTGAAAAGATGATAATATTGTTGATATTAACCAGTGAGTGTACAAAGAAGACTATGCCTGAAATGAGTAGGTTCGCTTCCATAGGTTAGGAGTCTTCCATTCCTTTGTTGGGATTTTTTTGTTCATTTTCAACATGATGATGGTAAAACCAGCTGATTCCTCTGTTTTATTTTATCCAATTTCAGAGATCACTACCCTCCACAAGATGAAGCAATTATTTCCCTCTTTATTTGGTGTTTTCAGAGGCCATTAAGCTTATTTTGTCCACATTGTGAAACAAAGTAATTTTCTATTCAAGGCATTTCTGATTCTCAACAACTCATTTCTTATTAGCATCCATCCCATTCTCCAGGAAGTCAAACTTTCCAGCAGGCCCAGCTATGGATGGAACACAGTCAGGAACTTGGGAGTAAGAAATAAAAGGGTCTCTGGGTGTAAGTGATCATCTCAAAGCCTCTACCCTGACTCCTGATGACGATACTGAATTCCTTCCAGGTGTAAAGTTAGGGAAGGTAAAGGATTAGAAGCATGGAGGGGATTGCATTTTGAACTAATAGTGGCTGGAGGGGCAGAACTGGCCACCTCACCTACACTAACAAGCAGCCCGAAACCCCAAGATTCACACCCATCATCCATGGAGTCTGATATAGAGAGAGGGCAGGAGAGCAGAGCAGGCACTTGGGGACACCACCAGCAAAGGAGCAGGAACCTTCAAAGAGCCTCTAAAGGACACCGAGGAGTAGACACTGTGTCAGAGGAGACCAAGAACCAGGGAAGTAAGACCATTTTGGAAAGGTGTGTCAGATTCTGCGGAGGGCCACTGCAAGAGAAAACTGTGCCTTCAGTTTCATAGTGGGGACATCAGTGGTTATTAGTTTTAGAAAAAGGACATATAAAGGCATTATTTTCGAAGACAAAATAGTTTCATTTGTTGCAACTTGGCATGTCTAAACAGTTTTTTGAGAAAAGACAGATTGCCATGCTAAAATGATACAGAAGCATAATAAATGCATTTGATAAAAATATGAGTACTCAGAACAAGGCAACAGGCATGCCATTTCTTTAAGGAAAGCACTGTTGTTTTGGATTTGTTACAGAAGTGACTCACCCATATTCTAATATAATTTTTCATAGATTTTCAGAAAGTTTATTTTCTTTTTTATGTTCTGAAGTTTTTATCTCATATAATGTTCCATGTCAATTATAGCTCAATTAAAGTAACCCACGATACCATTTACAACCACCCCAACATAAGTGAAATGCCTAGATACATATGTAATAATACGCGTGCAAAATCTGTCTGATGAAAATACATGAGCATGATGACAGAAATCAAACAACACCCAAAGAACTGGGAAGACATACTATGTTCATGGATTGGCAGACTCAGCATAACAAAGTTGTCCATTTTTCCTCAAAGTGATGAAAGTGGTAAAGATATCAGTTGTTGCCACAATGATCTACAGTTTTAGTACCATTCCTACCAAAATCTCAGTAAGATATTTTGTAGATACAGACAAGCTTATACCCTAGAAAACACAATAATCTTGGCAAAGAATAAAACGAGAGACTCTACACCATTGTAAGACCTATGATAGTAATCAAGACAGTATGGCATTAGCCGAGGGACAGTTTTGTAGATTCCTGAAACAGGAAAGAGAACCCAGAAACTGGCTCATAGAAATATGCTCAACTGATTTTTGACAAAGGTGCCAATCCAGGAGGAAGGAGAGTTTTCTAACAAACAGTGCTGCGGCAATTGGATGTCCGTAGGCAAAAAAGTGACTCTCAACCAAAAACTCATATCAAATAGAAACCAACTCAAAATGGACCATGAAGGGAAATGTAAAACAAAACTAAAAGCTTTGGGAAAAAATACAAGATCTTAGATCTAGGCCTAGGCAAAGATCTCTTCAACTTGACATCAAAATTAAGATCCATTGGAGGACTAGTTTATAAATTAGACCTTATCAAAATTTAAAAGTTTTCATTTGTGAAAATTCATCCGAATAAAATGCAAAGAGAAGCTACAGATGAGAAGGAAATATTTGCAAGCCATGTATCTAACAAAAGACTAGTATCTGGAATATATAATAAGTAACACCCAAAAGTCAAGAATAAAAATGGGCAA
The DNA here is from genome assembly GCF_054644295.1 of Miniopterus natalensis. Lineage (NCBI taxonomy): Eukaryota > Metazoa > Chordata > Mammalia > Chiroptera > Miniopteridae > Miniopterus > Miniopterus natalensis. Next base: position 33,090,733 of record NC_142087.1, on the reverse strand, counting down.
AAATCATGAACAGTCGTTCACTGAAGAGGATTTACACATAGAACACGAGCACAGGAAACGATATTCAACATGCTTAGCCATTGGAGAAATGAAAATTAATACCACAATGAGATATCCCTCAACATATTAGAATGGCTTGAGTTGAAAAAGAAATTGTGACACCACCAAATGCTAGTGAGGGTGAGAAGAAGCTGGATCTCTCATATGTTGCTGGTGAGAATGTGAAACAGTACAGTTACTCCAGAAAACGGTTTGTCAGTTTCTTACAAAAAACAACCTTAAACATGTAGTCACCATATGACCCAGTAAAATTATACTCTTAGGCATTTATCCCAGAGTAATTGAGATTTATGTTTATACAAATACTCCTCATATAGCCACAGTTCTATTTGTAATAGCCAGGGACAGGAACCCACCCAGGGGTCCTTCGGCAGGTGAATGGTTTGACTATGGTGTGTACATATAGTGAGATACTGCTCAGCAATAAGAAGGAATGAACTGTAGATATTGACAACACCTTGGATGAATCTCCAGGTATTCATGCTGAGTGGACTAAATCTTAAAAGGTTGCACCTGTATTATTCCATTTAAATAACAGTCTTGAAATAATAGAATTTTAGAAATGGTGGTAAAACTAGTGGTTACCAGGATGTCCTGTGTATTGACTGTGATGGTGGATACGGAAACCTACTCAGATGCTAAAACTGAACAGCACTAAACACACACACACACAGACCCCAGGGGCAAGTAACACTGGAGAAATCAGAATAAATTTGATGGATTTTATCAATGTAATTATCTTGGTTATGATGTTATACCTTAGTGTTTTACAAAATGTTGATATTGGGGGAAAAGCAGAATCTCTTTGGTAAGATTTCCATTGTGTATGGAAAGACACAATGATCTCAATAAAATTTTCAGTGAAAAAGTGTTAGTTTCCTTCTCATGACCTGAGCATACAGAGAGGCTGTCTCGTTTGTTTTTGTTCAAAACCTGCGAGTATGGGCGCGCACCTTAGCAATCCCTGCGGCAGCATCCGCCTCGCTTTGCTCCCTCCCAGGACAGAAGAGAGAGGCCTTGTTACTTATAAATAGCTACTGGGTAAGGTCATTCTCTCTGCTGTTCCAAAATGCAGAGACTTTAAATTATTTATAATTTTAAAACATGCATTTGTCTCTGAACTCAAACCAGCGTAGGATCCCTACTCTCTGCGGAGACTCTTGGAAACCATCTGTAAGCTCAAGTAGGGCTGCGGCCACAGCACAGAGCAGCTGGATTTGCCCCGAGGAGCCAGGCTTCCTGCTTCATTATTTCAGGATGAGGCTCAGTGTCCCGTGGTCTCCCCGCGTGACGGTGGCGATTGGTGCTGGGATTCTCCCCTCTGCAACGTCCTTGCACGCCCAGTTTCTTGACATGCCCGTGTTTTACACTTCAGCGTTTGCTGTCCTCGGGTTAACCGTTTCCTGACTGTTACATAGGTCAGAGGTAATGACCCTGTTTTTTTCCTTCCACCCATCGTGGCCACTACCTTGCTCTGGTAACACCTTAGATTTCCTACGTATCTTTGTCATTTCAGTGGGCATTCGGGTGAAATGTGTCACTTCATTCTTAGTCAACTTTGTCAGACTGATATTTTTGTCCCCACTTCCAAATATAGAAATGGAAGTTCTGGGAAGGTTTCTAAGCCCAGGAGAGCCCATGACTTGAATTCCAGGTACTCTGATTCTAGACTGAGTGACCTTCCCTGGACAGTCACCACTGCCTGGCGACTGACTCATCTTACCTGGGGACTGGTGGAGGCAAACTCTCCGAGCCGCCCTGTGTCCCACTCAAGTCCTTCGTTGAAATAGCATCACCCAGGATGGCCAAAGAACGGCGCTGGGAGGCATGGGCTTTTCTCAAGTTTTACTTTTTATTGGCATATGAGTTTTCAAAAACATTTACTCAGAAATATTTTACGATGATGCTTCCTGAGTTGTTGACAAATAGGGTCATTAGTTCTGAGAAAAGTGCTTACCGTGTTTTCAAGACTGTCTTCCAGCCCGTAGAGTGATGAGTGAGCGCGCTCACTGGACGGCCGGACGAGTGGAGGGACCCAGGAGGGCTGTGGCTGTGACGAAGGCGAGGCATTCAGTGGTCCTAAAGCACATCTGCGTGAGGGTTAGAAGGAGGGAAGCCAATCGGGCGACTGCTTTGAAGCCTGCGATTTATCGTTCAAAGATGAGGACCGTCTTTGTTGATCTTCTGAAATGTGACATCTCTGTTGAAGTTACATTTCTTTTCTTCCCCAGGCACTTGACACATCCCTGCTGATGGCGTCGGAAGGAAGGCCGATTACATTCCTCTCTGTGGATGAACTAAGTCAGCTCTCTCGCCATGTTTGTGAAAAACAGGCTGCTAGAAATTTCCTCCTGCTTCCCCTCAATCGCCAGCATCTCGATAGTGTTCAAAGGTAAATGGAAGCATATTAGAAGTTGTAAGAGTTTGTAACCGAGCAGAAACCAGTTAGAATTGGGCAGCATCCAGTGTAGCAGGCAGAAAGGAGCTCCGAGGAGCTGTAGAAAATGAAAGGCTTTTATAGGCAGAAGGGGGCAGGAACAAGGACATTGTGTGGGGAAGAAACTGGCTGGTTATCGTGAGGTCACTTTCCCGTGGGGGCGACAGGGCCTTCAGGCAGACGCCTCACGGTGCCCATCGGGCGATTCCTGATTGACGGGTTGAAGCGTCCATGTCTGGGCGGGCCGAGGCTGCAATTAAGTCTCAGCTTAGCGATGTGGGCCTTTGCATAAGTGACTTTGTTTTGGGCTTGCTGTCTTGCTTTTAACCGTTGAACAGGTTTAAATGAAAAGGTCATGAAAAGTCTGAAGAAGCACAGACCTCGTGTGGTTTTACTCTTGTTTTGAATACAAGGCGAACCGTGGGCTGTATCTAATCACAGCCTGAGGTGTGCCTCAGACAGGGTCCCAGAGAGAACCCGCCCTGACGCTGGGGTGCCTGAGTGGGGGGCTCTCCTCCGGTCCTGGTCACTGCGGACACCTGAGCTGGGGAATCTGAAAGCATGCGGATGGTAGCAATGGTTCTCGGGGCTGTTGGTACCTGGATTCAACAAAGCAGGAGATGTGAATGCTTGGAGTTCAGAATTTCATTTATAATAACCATTTTTAAAAAAAACATATCTTTATTGATCTCAGAGAGAGGAAAAGAGGGGGAGAGAGAGATAGAAACATCAATGATGAAAGAGTCATTGATTGGCTGCCTAGCCTACAACCTGGGCATGTGCCCTGACCGGGAATCGAACCCCGATCTCTTGGATCCTAGGTCGATGCTAAACCACTGAGCCATGCCCGGCCGGGCCATACTAACCATTTAAAGCTATAGCTTCTTCTAGTATCTATTTATAATTTAAAAATTAGATTATGGATAAAGAATAAATAACCATTATGTAGCTAACATCCATATATCTAGCCCCTAGTTAAGAAAAATAATTACTTTGCCCCCCCTTTTTAAACTTTGCCCTTATTCTTAATACAGGGGTTCCCCTCCTTCCCTCCTGCACTGAGGTAGCTATCTTCCCGAGCGTGGTATTTGCGGAGCCCTTGCTTTTGTTGATATGTCACTGGGTATGTAGTGAGACGACATGGTTTTAGTTTTATCTGCATTGAATTGTACAAAAATGGAGTTATATCTCATGTGATCTGCAGCTTGCTTTTTGGCTCACAGTTACACATAAGAAGATAATAATTGCCATGGAAAAAATGGAAAAGCCATAGTGCGGTTAGGGGTCCGGGGCGTCTCCCAGTACTGGGGGTGAGGGCAATGTGACATCTTACGTAGGGTGGTCAGGGCGCTCTCGCTGAAATTACCACGAAGTCATTGCGGCTGATCAAGACGGTGTGAGCACGGCATTGGTCTGGGATGGGGGAGCTTGTCAAGGTCCGCCCCAAATCCTGTGGGATTTCTAGAGAATGGCTTTGAATCTCCGTAAGAAGTTGACATGTTTTCATGAAGTATTTATAAAGTGGACATCCTACCCCCCTCCTCATGAGTCTTGAAATCCACTAGTTGGACATAATTCTCCTTTTAATTTGTTGTTCCTTAATATAGTCATCAAAGTTTTCTAATTTTATCCACAAAATTCTTATGTGTATATATATAAGTTTTAAGGTCTATTTTATGTAATTAATAATGTAGATGTAGACTGTGATGGATATCTTTTTTTTTTTTTTTTTTAACATATCTTTATTGATATCAGAGAGAGGAAAGGAGAGGGAGAGAGAGATAGAAACATCAGTGATGAGAGAGTCACTGATCAAGCCCGCAACCCGGGCATGTGCCCTGACCAGGAATCGAACCCTGATCGCCTGGATCCTAGGTCGAAGCTCAGCCGCTGAGCCACGCCCGGCCGGGCTGGATATCTTTTTATCATATTTTCCTAACTCTTACTTAAGGACAGATTTTATTTAGTGATTTCGATTCCAACTTACAGCTCCCTCCTTATTAATTCTAACAATCTGTATGTGGAAGTAGTGATAATTTTAATTTTTATTCTAAATACTTATATATATATTTCTTCTCTCACTGCACTGACAAGGCCCTTCAGGACTCGGTTGACTAGAATTGCTATTGGACGAGATTCTGAACTTGTTCCAGGTCATAATTATTTAACCATTAAGCATGAAAATTGCTGTGTATTTTGTTAGAGGATTATCTCCCAAAGAGAGCCATTCTTTTTTACCTTTCCCAGTTTTCTAGGCATGTTTATTAGGACTGGATGCTGAATTTTCTCAAATAAACCTTCTGCCTCTAATGAGATAATCATGGAGTTAGCTCCTTTGGCATGTTCATGTGATAAACTCAGTGGTGCTGCAGATATTTCAGGATCCTTGACGACAGTGCCTTACTGCTGAGTCTCTAGAGGTGGAAATTGCCCGTGGTTTCCGCATCTACACACATTCGATCTCCTTTCTTCAGCTCCCAGGCTTTCCCTCGTTAATGTACTCGGATAATGCTCAGTTCCGTCACATCTTATTAAGAACTAATGAAGCTTTTCTAGACTTAATTTTAGGAGCCAGTGGCTGTGTAGATTCCCTGTATCAGCATTTACTTTCGTCATCACAAGCCTTGGTAATTTCCCTTCTCACAACGGCCAGTTTTGTGATTGCAGTTGCCTTCGAGCACCCTCCTCGGGCCCCAGGACTCTGCTGTGGACGTCGCAGGGTTTCTGGTTTTGCAGAGACTCTGTTTTGTGTACCTCCCAGTCATTGTTCCCCCACCCCAGGTACCTTGAGGTCATAGACACAACACGCAGATTTCATCTACTCCTCAGCAGTATAAATGAGGCTATGGATGCGCAAGCTGTTTCCTAACACATTTTCTCTCATTCTTTGTTGTTTTTCATTTTAAGTTTTATTTTCTGTTCTTTACAATTGCTGCCTTAAAAACATGTGATATCTCCGTTGGGGAATGAATCACTGCAATGACAACAATTAGGCACATTTTCAGAGTTTCAGGGTTTTAAATTCTGTGTCATAACATAAACTTGCTGTCTATTAAGAGAAAGTAGTGATAATATAATAATAGTGGCAATAGCATCCAGCACACGCTGACTGCAAAGTGCCCGGGGAGAAACTACAGGCCTGGGAACACGCAGCTAGAGGGTCTCAGGCCCTGAGCAACTTTTACCTCTTTTCTCTTCTTAGAGACACAGGCTCTTCGGGACAATGTCACTTGACAATTATTTACAAAAAGCGATGCCCTTCCCTTAGGGAGAAGGAGAGAAGTTTCTGTGACATCCTGATTCCAGGGACTCTTTCTGTAACTTTCCTCTTAGCCTCTCCGCCTCAAGCTGCAGGGGAAGCTTGCTGTTCGCTGGCCTGTGTTTCAGAGGCGTATCGATGGGCTATATAATGCGGGAGGTTTTATTTGCTTTGGGAAAACGAACTGCAAGTCAACTAAGATATTTAAAAAGTCTCCATTTACCATGCCACCAGGTGAGTCGTAGGTTTCTTCACCTGCTGGATTTATGCCCAGAAAGTCCACACCACTTCTGCATGTTCGTTCTCATGGAAGAGTTTGTCAGCCAAGAGCTGAAAGTCGATCCTGCTGCACATCCTGAGTGTTCACAAAATTCCTGTGCGATAATCAGCTCTATGCATTTCCCCACGACAAGAATGTCGCCCACTGGCTTGCAGCCTCATTCTAGCCCATGAGCGTTTGTTATTGTTGTTAGATGAACCCCCTTGAGGAACTTTATGCGTGACCTGAACAGGTGGAGAGACGTTTAAAAAGTATTCTGAGGTCTTAGCTCACAGAGCTCCAAGGGCTCAGTGGAAGGCATTAGCGTGGATCCTAATTAAATGCTGCAGAATGAACGTCTTCTACAGCGGCCTTCTGTAGACACGAGGAAGAGGGGAAGTTAGCCCGGTGTCTGGCCTGGGCACTCTCGCTCTTGAACGTAAACAAGTGGGTTGATAGGAGATCTGTCAGAGAGCACTGCGCGTGGATGCGCCGTGAGGATGGAGAGGAAGTGATTCAGCTTCCAGATGTCCCTGCATATTCATGATAGATTTAGTGAAAGCTGTTTTGAGTTTCCTTAACAGACACAAGTGTCCTTCTCTCGTGGACTCAATCGGGAGAGAGGAAGGCTCTTAGCTGGTTGGCCAAAGTCAAGTCCATCTGTGATACGTCTAGAGAGGAGGGTGGCTGCCTCCAGAAGTGGAGATGTATTTGGGGAGCAAGGGCATCCATGATTCTGCAGACCCCTCAGGCTACAGCTGCCGCGGGGAGGCTATGTGGGGCGGTCTGGCCACCCGTCCAGCCTCCACCTCACGCCATCCCGAGAACCGAACATGACAGTGAGCAACCTTCCCAACCATGTTCCCCCGTGATCCCGACATAATGAGTCTTGTGAAGCCTCAGGCACCATGGGGTAGAGACAAACCTCTCTAACTTTGTAGCTTACAAAATTCAGGGGCCAAATACAATAGCTGTTGTTTGCAACACTGAGTTGAAGGTTTATTACACAGCAGCGGCCACCTGAGCAGTACAGGGTGCAGGTGACAGACGACCCAGAGGCCAGGACAAGACCCTCTGCCGGCCCCCTGTCCCCTGAACATGAAAACTTGTCCTTACATGGAGATGCCTTGGCTGGGGCAGGGCTAGGATAGTGCCATTTGAGGAGAAATTATGAGCATTGAACTCGACAATCATTTCCAGGACTATACTGTATGAAGGACTATAATATATGAAGGACACTGAAGCCAGAAGACGCTAGAATAACCCTAGCATTTTACTCCACCCTCCACCCAGGCTGGAGTCCTTGAGAAAGGTAAAGATCATTTTACAAAAGAGTGACACTGATTGTATCAGCCGACTTGTCTAGTTCAAGTTGACGCCGTTTATTTACTCAGTGAAGGAGAGTTAGTTTCGTCCCGGGGACTTTGGGTCTTTGAGGAGTAAAGCTGAGCTGAAGTGTGAATGCCGTGGGCGGTCTTCATGAAAACTGAACGTTTTTATTCGTTGAGTTGTATTGACAACCAGTCGTTTGTGGCGAGTGAGTTAAAGCTGCGCCGTGTGTCCTTCCCATGGGATGATTTGTTTCCTTAGCGTTCCGCTACCCAAAACAAGAGTCACACTATTCATTGATCGGATTCATGGAGACCTTCTGAGGTTCGTTTGCACCAACTAAGTCCCATGGTGGGGTCGCTGAGCCTCCACACTGACGCCCCTTCATGTGTGAAATGAGCCGAGAGAAGCTCCATGGAAATCGGACTTGGGGAGACAGCCGCGTCCTCACACCTGGCCACGGGGGAGAAAGGCAGGAAAAAAAGCCACGAGAAGAACGAACAGGCTGTTACCAATGGTGGGTAATTAGTGAACAGAAATATGACGTTTTTGATGTATTTTTTCATCTTTGAACCTGATTAATGGTGCAAGACTTCAGCAAATATGTATATAATTTTTATCGAGTGTTTTCCCCAGTAAATGCCTCATTGAGACCAGATGTAAAATCACTTAAAAATTAGTCAGCAGTGATCCTAAAAGCCACGGATGATCAAACGCTGCGGCTCAGAGGTGATGTATGAGCTCTCCTAGAAGCGCCCAGCGATGGGTAAAATATTCATGTTTCTTTATCCGCCCCGCAAGGAGATGCTGCTGGGCGACCAGCAGGCATCTTTCCACGTGTGGTTCTGTGGTTGTCGTGAGCCCGTGTGATTACTCATGTCAAGAAGAAATGACATAGCTGATACTTATCCAAGTTTCACCTTGGATCCGACAGGTAGAATTAATAAAGGGTAGTTACAAAGACACAAAATGACATTTAAGGCAGGGGAGTATATTGAGAGAAGTACATTAGAATGTACTCACGCTGTGGGCTTGTTTATTGCCGCAAGCACCTTGCCCAAACCCTTTTATACTTTTTCTAATATTTAACACACTTCTCAATGCTCAGGAAAACATCCTGTTTTTTGCACTGAATCAATGCAGCTTAACAAGAAAGGGAGAGAAGGCTTCTCCTTTCTGTAAATTATCCCATTTTTTTCCATAACAGCAATAATGAAAATAATGATGCTCCCTCACAATTACACTGTGATTTTATACAGGTATTTTTAAAATTTATTTATAACAAAACTTGTGAGAGGAATGAGACGATCCTAAATCAGCCAGCAGAATATCAGAAGGAGATCGGCGGCCTCTCGTTGACAGCCCAGAGGAAAATCAAGAGGGAATATGAGTTGGGTACAAGGAGATTTGCACCCTATTTCTAATGCCACTTCTTAATGACCTCAGTCAGGTCATGAAATCATGTCCGTGTCTTTGTCTCCTTATGCATAGGAGTTGAATCGTAAATCACTATCCATCTCTGTGACACTCTATTTAATAAAGAGTTAACATTCAGCCCTGGCTGGGGTGGCTCAGTTGGGTGAGCTTCATCCCATGCACGCAGGGGTCCCAGGTTCGATTCCCCATCAGGGCACATGCCCGGATTCCAAGCTTGATCCCCAGTCGGGGGTGTGCAGGAGGCAGCTGATCGATATTTCTCTCTCTCCCTTCCTCTCTCTCTCTCAAAATCAATAAAAACATATTTAAAAAAGAGTTAACATACAAATACACATAACAGCTCACATATTTAAAGGAATCTGAATATAAATTTTAATTATAAAACAATGTGAATCAGTATCTGTGACATACAACTGGGTTAGCAATATATTTTCTTAGGCCAGTAGATTTTTCTTGCTGATCTGTTGGGAGAATGAAGAATACAGAGATTAGGGACCCAGACTCTGGGCCTGTCCTAGCTTATCTGTGAATCTTTATAAAAGTTACTCTACCTTTTTGGGACTAATTTCCCTTCTCTGTAAAGTGGGGTAATAATGGTACCATTTTATCATGAAGATGAAGTGAATTGATCTACGTAAAGTAATTAGGACAGGACTACCCATGGCCATAACTACAGAAAGTTCGTTGTTATTAAATCCTGGCAAGCATTTCAGTAGGAGTTGACCTATCTTGAATTTTCATGAATAATTAATTCACTTACACCAATGAGCCTTTATTTTACTTTGCCTTGTCATATTGCTTTTACATAATACATTTACTTGAGTTATATTTATACTTCTAGTTATTTTTGGGGTCAATTTTGAGAGTAATTCGGTTTGTTGACAATAAAGAGGTGTTCATCTTCCTGTGATATACTAATATTTACGTTTGTAATTTTGACGGCGCATGTGAACTTGATATTCTGATCTGTGGGATTTTAGTTTTGTGCCACATCATTTGATGCTGTAAATCTCTCTTAAATTCTCTTAAAACCTTTTTGAAGGCAGGTGAGAGTGAATTCTTACGTGTCTAGGGTATTACTGGTTTGCAGCAAGCCTTCAGTGCTTTGCCTTAAAACTGGGTTCATTGGTTACTCAACCCCCTAATATCCATTAGGTAATTTCCGAGGGCTCAGGGGTGTGTACGGATGCTACACCCTATTACATCATATATTTGTAGTAATGGAAACAGTACATTCATTTCTATAACATGGAAAGACACAGCACAGTGTATCTCAATTTCATAGGAAGCCCAGTTTGAGAAGCAGACACAAATCTGTTTCGATGTTCCTAATCTATTAAACATTAAATTAGAATTTGCACGCTCGTGCTCATGTGTGTGTGCATTTACTTGAACCTATATCTATAATCGTGTGTATTTTTGATTGCAAGCAGCTTGATTATAGATTTTGGCAACCCTATATAGAACCTAACATTTTAACAAGTTCTTTTCCTTCGGTTTACTATTCATTTATTGAATTAAAACAGGAAATTTTGCTGTGCTTACATTCCATAGTATCTTTTCTATTTTAATGACAACCTTAAGGCACCGTTTCAGAATCAAATGCATGGAACCCACAGGGTCTGCGCAGGTTTGTTCGAGCTTGTTGTTTGCCAAGGTCGGCGGCGGGGCTCAGACTGGACGGAGCGAGAGGCCTGGACAGAGGCCCAGCAGCGGCCCGCGGCTCACAGTCTGGTTGACTCATCTGGTTCATGGATTTCGAAACACCATGCGCGTTGCCAAGGAAGTAGCGTTTGGTCTAAAGATTGAACGGAGAGCATAAAGTAAATTAGAATGAAATAATCTGAAACTAATGAAGCACAGAAAAAAGTCGAGCCCTTCTAGATGCCGTAGAAGAGCTTAAATAACTGAAGATTCACCCATTTTCCACTAACATTCAGAGCTCGTGACGACAGCGACGGTCGACAGCTTCCGACTTTACTCATGGTTGACGGAGAACGGGGAAGTGATATATGCTACACAGGGTTTTGCCGATTCTGTGAAAGGCAAGGACATTTATGCTCAGATTATTTTAAACTAATTAAACGGTTTGAAGTTGCTGCAATCCGCAGGGGCAGGTGGAGTGCGGGACGTCTCCGCCAGCCAGGTCCGCCATCCACCCAGAAGATTCAGCGGGACTGTCGGGAGGCCCGCGAGGCTTTCCCTTGAAGGCACAGGCTTCTTATGAAAATTGCTCCTCAAAGCAGTGACTCGAGACGCTCACATTTTCCTTCCTCACATTTCCATCACATTTTCCTTCCTCGGTAGCTTCTGAGTTGCCGACACTCTATGGATGTTTCTCCTATTACTCGGACAACAGAGATGGTCCATTCCTGGCTACTGTGCACACCTTCACCATCACCTTCAAAACATCTGTACCGTTGTAGCCTGGTCCCTCTCCAGGGACGGATACGTCACAAAAGGAGAACCGGACAGTGAAAGCTACCTGATTTAAAGAAATGGACAATGTAATTGGCACTTTTTCCAGCAGAGCTATTGTAAAATATTTTTAAAAGGTGCATTTTATTTATACTTAATTGTTGCACAAGACTTCTTTGTGTCTTTTAAGTATTTTAAAAATTAATCTAAAAAACAAAGCTTTTAAGACATTTGGCTTGCATCAGAGAGGAATTTTTCAAGAATATTTTTGATTTATGATTAAAGAACTCAGGCAATGAGTCCATGCCTGTGATCATTTAACATTTACTCCGTAAGTGTTTCTTGAGGACCTGCTATATTTTTGGCATAGGGTAATTTTAGGCGTAGGGTAAAATTCTGAGCAAAAGAGAAATAGACTCTGTTTTCCTGAAGATTATAGTAAATTGGATGATTCTGCCACCCCCCCGAAATCTGCTCTTTCATGGGAAGAAAGCAAAGCAATCTATCCAGTAAACTTAGGGTTTTTATAATCCATTGGTGTGTGAAAGTACTGCCCAATATGTTATATGAAAACACGCATCAGTTGGCCTGGCCGGGTAGCTCAGTTAATTGGAGTGTTGGCCTGTACCCCAAAAGGTTGCGGGCCCCATTCCCGGTCAGAGCAGACACCTGGGTTACGGGTTCGATCCCTGACTGGGCCTTGTGCGAGGGGGCAGGGGGGAGGCAGCCGATCCATGTCTCCCTCTCACATCAATGTCTCTCTCGGTCCCTTCCTCTCTCTCTAAAAATCAGTGAGAACATACACCCAGGTGATGATTAAAAAACAAAACACAACAAAACAAAACCAGGCATCACTTGGTTTCCATGACATTGATCCTCTAGAATCATAGTCAAGGTTTAATTAGTCAGCAGGCCTGTGCTGAGTCACAAACGCTTGTTTAGAGTTTAAATACATGAAACATTTCTAACTGCCCTGCACTTTGCGTTTTTCAGCCCCTAGCAAGGCCCAGGAAGCGTCTATGGAATTAATGAATGGGCCGTTAAGGGCACGTGTTGCCCGATTGAAAGGAGGGATATCAGACAATGAATGTTATTTGGATCTTAAACAAACTAAAAAAGTTAATTTTTTGCGCTTGAAAAACTTTGAATATCCTTAAATAAGGCTAGCATGGAATTAGTAATAAAAATTTTAGGGGGACAATAATATTACAGTGAGTCCCTGTCTTTTAGAAATGCAAGTGTAAAGTTTAAGGGTGAGATGATACGGGGCCCAAAGTCATATTTAAAATAATAGGAGTAGAGGGGGTTTGATTTGACAGCAGAATCCTCCGCTCCTGCCTGGCCAGGGCTCTTGTGGATCACACTCCGAGTGACCCTGTGGTTGGAGGAGTCGGGCTCAGTGACGGGGGGAAAACCCTGTGTCTGCGCTTTCCTGCGATCACATAAACCTTCCTCCCTGCTCCTATCTATGTTATCAGAGCTCCTCCTTCCTGCTGAAATTTGAATTTGCCCCCACGAGGTCTTAGGAACGAATATTTTCTTTCGTTCCGGAATTTTCCTGCGGCTTGAGCACCGATCTTCATTCTTACTCATGTCCTTCGGTCGGGAAAGCAGACCTGGTTCAACTTCGAACTTCTTTCTGTCTGTGGGATGTGCTGTGGCTTCTCTGGGCCGGGTCTGTCCAGTTCCAAACTCCCAAAGGTCACGAGCTCCTGCGAAGTGCTAGGCTCCTTAGTAATCCAAGCCCTGCGCGCGAGCACAGGCTTACTTCCCGGTGCCCAGCAACTTGACCTCTCTGGGGCTCAGGGTCCCGGAGCTCAGCCGACCCCTCAGAGCCGCCCCTTCCTCCTGCTCTCCTCCGGTTCCCGGGCTGCCCCGCTCTCTAGAAGGTCGCTTCAGTCCCTTGAACCCCGTGCCAACCTCCTGCCCCCCGAGCCCCAGCGATGACTGCTCCTGCTGCAAATAAATGTGAACCCCGGCACCCATCTGTCCCCCTCGCCAACGCGAACCCTGGGAGCTAACGCCTCCTCTAGGAGCGACGCCGGTCCCACTGTTAAAATCAGCGCATCCAGCCGCTTACCTTTATGGCGCCTTCTCACCGCCTGTCTCTCCTTGGCCTTCCCGTCGGCATCGACGTGTGGTTCAGTCTCCCCATTCGGCCGCACCCGCAAACTCCTGGCCCCTCCCCGGGCTCCACGGGCTCTGCCAGGGACCCAGGGGTGCTGAGCTCCAGGGAGCCGGCGGGCGGCTCTGGCATCTTCCACCTGCTTGGCCCCCCTCCTGCTTGGCACTCCCCTGCCTTGGCTCCTCTGACCCGGTTCCCTGTCCGTCCAGCCCCCCGCGCCCCAGCCAGTCCTCAGTCTCCATCCCCAGGGGGTCCTCTGTCCTTCCGCAGAGCACTGCTGTCCCTCCTTTCTGTCACCCTGCTGCCGTCCCGGGCAATCTCCTCTGCACCCGCAGCCTCCACGGGGCCACCGGAGCGTCCCCTGCTCGACTCCGCGGAGGTTTCTCTTCTGGCCGCTGGGCCTGTGCTTTCAGAGCGTACGCAGCATTTCCCACGAGTCTCGGAAGCATCTCAGCCCCAGTCTCCTGATGCTGAACCCGCACCGACCCCCAGCTTGCTTAAGACCCTCTAAAGGTTTCCCTTTACCCATCATCTCGCCAAACTGTCTTAATTAGTGAAAAGCCCAGTTCTCTCCGATTCATGCATATGCAGTAATTATTATTCTTATAAGAGCCCCAGGAAATGGCTGTAAAAGTAGAAAGTGAAATTCTTTTCCTGTTAAAACGGAAACAAGGTACGCGCTTTAAATCTGGCTCTGCCCCTGCTTCACAGGGGTGCTGGGTGGTAGGACTTTTATTCTAGTCCAGTCAAGGGTGATTTATGTTACTCACAAAGCGACACCTTGCGCCCAGCTCGTATCAGTCACCTCGGACCGTGTTCTTATCTTTGGGATTCATCAATAAGGCAAACCTTGTTTTCAGGATTGGCTCCTTCCATTAGTCACCTGGAATAGCCGGCGGTTGCTTTAATTTCCTTCTACTTCTGAGGAGGGTGCCAAAAAAAAGGGGGCATAAAGGTGGCATTTGGGGCTTGTATCTTTGTCACCTTAGAAAGTTCCTGAAGGTCAAATTCCATTCCTTTTCCTCCAGCTAACGGGCTTAGATAAAAGCAAATTCTTGCATTTTAAACAAAGTATCGGGATGTGGGACGAACACTTATACTGATAAGACTCCAAAGCGGTCCAGTGTGGAAGGAAAGGGTGAAATTTGTTTCAGTTTATTCCAACTTGAATGTGAGTTGGCTCAGATACAATGAAAATAAACTTGCATTGAGGGAATCAAGGTACGTGGGTTGGAATCTCAGCTCTTTCCTCAAGGCCGAGGCTCAGCTAAATGACAGCCACCCTGAGCCTCAGTTCCTTCAACTCAGACAGGAACAAATGCCCCACTCGCCGTGCATGCATGTGAAAGTATTTTGTAATTCAGTTATAAAATTATAAGCTATTGTTCTTTTACAGAATGGATGGATTTCAATGTTCAAATAATCAGATTCAGCCCCACTCTTATTTAACCTTTTTAAAGCTTCTTGTTATGAGAAACTCTGCATCTTGAGACCCTGCGGGAATCCAGACTGATCCAACCCTTCCTCTCCCCCTCCGCCCCCCACTCCCCCGCCCCTGGGTTGCTTGTGCCTCTGGCATCAGCCCAGGCGAACAAACAAGCAAACCTGCGCCTTTTATAATTGTCCTGTGGGACAGTGTCCCAATTTTATTTCAAGGCCCATGTCTATTTGGTTCTTATAATTTTCACTTAAGCCAAGGATGTCTAACATCCTCTATGAGACACTTAGGAAACAATGCGTTTATTTTCCCCCAGTTGAATATGTTCTAGGCGTGTAAAAAATTCTACAGGACAAGGTTGTTATTAATTAACTGAACCTTAAAGAAATGATGCCAGCTCGCTTGAATCCCTCCTTACAGTCGAGACCATTTATTTAGCTTGTTCTGGTCTATGTCTCTGATTTCTCCCCTCGACCTCCCCTTCTCCCCCTCTACTTCTCCTCTAAGGGGAGGTGAGCTGGGTAGGTCCAGGCACCCCTCTGGGGCTTTCTTTGGCCGTGTCTTCCCATAGCTGATGGGGTAAGACCTTCCTCCGCCCACCCGGGTCTCCAGGTTCCCTGTGACATGGGCATGTCAGCCATTAGGCCCAGCAGGCCACACCCTTATTAAACTTTCCATAGCACAGCTGGTAATAATATTTTGCTCCCGATCTGCCACTTTTCGTCCATCGGTTAAGAATCCTGGAAGAGAGTGCCGAGAATAATTTAACTTCTCCAAATGTCAGCAGATACACCCAGAACTGTTACGAAGCTGGAACGATCCAGTCTGTCCGCACCTCTCCTAGATGGGTCTCTGTCCATTGGTCAATATTTCACTGACCTTCAACTTATTCTTTGTTGGGAAATAGATTGTCAGTGTGTGACAGATATTTCACCTAATATTAGAGGACAGTCACCCAAATACATGCTACGGGATTCTTTTGTTTAAATGTATTTATTTCCCCCATCCCTGACACCCTTCCTTTGGTAATGATCAGCTTGTTCTCTGTATCTGTGAGTCTTTTTCTGTTCTGTTTGTTCATTTATTTTTTTTAGATTCCAAAAATAAGAGATCATATCATATTTGTCTCTTTCTGACTTGTTTCAATTAGCATTTTACCCTCTAGGTCCATTCATGTTGCAAAGGGCAAGACTTCATTCTGTTTTATTGCTAAGTAATGTTCCTTGTGCAGATGCACCACATCTCCTTTGCCTGTTCACCTGTTGATGGACATTAACTCGCTTCCATATCTTGGCTATTACAAGTAACGCTGCAATGAATTTAGGGGTGCATATATCTTTTCAAATTAGTGTTTTTGTTTTCTTCAGAGAAATACCCAGCAGTGGGATTGTTGGGTGGTATGACAGCTCTATGTCTCATTTTTTGAGGAGGCTCCACACTGTTTCCCACAGTGGCTGCACTAACTTACAGTCCCACTAATAGGACACAAGGGTTCCCCTTGCTGGCACTTGCTATTTGTCGATTTATTGACGACAGCCATTATGACAGGTGTGAGGTGATAAATATCGTGGTTTTGATTCGCATTTCCCTGATGATTAGTGATGTTGAGGAAATATATGCTACACGATTCTTTTAAACTCAGGTGGCTAATAAATATATACAGTTGTTGGAGCTAACCTTTGAAAAATGAACCCTAAATATAAATGATACTGTTTACCCCCAACATGGTGAAGATGAATAAGAATACTAATAATAGTGGCAGCAAGGACCTGGGGACATCGGGATCTCGGACGCTCCTGCTGGGCATGTAACTTTATACGAAGATTCTAGAAGCAATTTTTTAATATTTGTGAAAAGCTTCTACCCTTTGACTCAGCAATTCTACTTTTAGGAGATGATCCCGTGGAAATCATCGACGCTGTTCACACAGCAAAGCAGTTACAAAGAAAGCATTGCAGCCTTGTTGTGATAGATAAAAATAGGAATGATCCACGTGCCCAACGACAGATGGGTGGTGAAAGAAATCACGGCACAGTCGTACGATGTGCCCATTAAATCCAGGGATTCGAGTACAGTTTCTGACCTGGCAACACGCTCACGATATTCTGTTAGTGGAAGGACGAGCCATTAACAGCGTGGGCCGCGTTGGTCTGTCCCCATGGAAGTGGTTTCCTCCGGGTGGGGTAACGAAGGCTCCCTCCTGCTTCTCCTGCATTCGTTCACTTTGTGTATTAACACTTTATTCTTTAAACAATAAATGGTTTTAAAAAATAAAATGCTAGTTAAACACATGTTTAAAAAGAACATCTTTTTATGACCCGTGAGGGAAAACCTCGCCCTCTGCCCTCTCTGGGTCCCCTGCAGTGGCTGCCCACCCGTCACTGTGGTTCGTCTATTACTATTATTATTTTAAAATATGTTTTTATTGACTTCAGAGAGAGGAAGGGAGAGGGAGAGACACATACCATCAGTGATGAGAGAGAGTCACTGCCCGGCTGCCTCCCGCACGCCCCCTGCTGAGGATCGAGCCCGCAACCGGGCACGTGCCCTGACCGGGGACCAAACCGTGACCTCCGGGTTCACAGGTCGGTGCTCAACCGCTGAGCCCCGCCGGCCGGGCTTGCTCTAATTATTTTAAAAGTGTGCGAACCATTGACCCCCTCACTCTTTTGACACAGGCAGAAGTTGAGAGACAGAAAGGGGGAGATGAGAATGGACTATGATGCCCAACGAGGGAGAATCTTTTCTTCTTTATAGTCACTAGGGAAAGTGTTAACGCGCCAAATACTTCCCGAAGTTGGATTTGTGTTAACGATGCAAACAAATGACAGTCGCCCGGTAATTTAATTGGAAAATCTCATTAGGATTAACACCTAAGCAAGGTCATTGTGGATTTTTTTTCTCACTCAGTAGCTCAAAATGTTGAAATGTACGTTTGAGTAACAAAGCTTTATCCCGTCACTGTGTTTAAATTTCATTAAATTATGTAAAGTCATTTACACCCTTGGCACCGAACTTGCTGAGTCATGTTTTTGGGTTAATTTGGGTAGTGTGCGAGGTTTTTCTTAAACTCAGCCTGTTTTAGCAGCATTGTCAGAAGAGTTGTTTCAAACAGTTCGCTTTGTTTATACTTTATCCAGGTCCTCTCCTCCCAAGTAAACAACTTAAGTACAAATAACATTTATCTTGACTTCTGAGACCAGACGAAGTCTATTGTCCTGCTCTGGTCCATGGGGCATTTCCCGAAGGTCGAGAGAACCACATGCTTGATGATCCATTATGTCCTTTGAATTAATTTCCAACAATGATCACATGATTCTTTAATGACTTTTCAGATCCTTTATTTGTGCAAAGTAAGTTGCCAAAAGAAAGGGCTCCTATTGTAGGGGCAGAGACTAGAATCCACGTGTTTTTTCTGGTGCACGCATCTAAAAATGTCAGATTATTGATGCCAAGATCACTCTGAATGAAATGCCATTTGCTCTTCATTATAGATACATCAAATGTGGCTCCGAGTCCAAGGAAAACCAGTCAATGGTAATAAGCCCCTGGAGGAAGCCAGCTTGCCCTCTGCCCCCAAATCAAGCTCTCTTGTTCTAACCTCGTGGCTTTAAACCTGTAGATTAAGGGTTCTCTAGCTGGACATAAATTCCTACTGACCTTAACTGGAAAAACTTACCCTCCCCAAATCTGTGAAGAAATGGGGCCACCTGGGTTTTCCAGCATCTTTCAGCTAAATGAGGGGCTAAATGCAGCCTCTGTGACGTGAGGACAGTGGATGAATTTGTCAGCATCTCTGGGGAATTTAGTCGTGAGTCACTGAATGATTTTTATTTATTAAGCATATGTTTTGTTTTGATGGCTTAAATTTTATAATGTTGACAATCATTTACTTACTAATCAGTCTAGTTATGTCTTAATATAGTTAACTTTTAGTTAGTCTTAGCTGAGTGATCTACCTTTTTGAAATGGTTTAGCAGGACTCCTGCGTCTAGCAAGACCAGTAACCACATACACAACCCCTGATCCCGTCGATAGATCTGTTGTGAGGCCAAAGCATTGATAAGCTTCTGTATCAAACTGAGCCATGATTATGATGCCAGGTTAATCAATTCTACTCATAATTGATTTGTTCACTTTATCGACAGGCTATTGCTAATCAGTTGGAATCTGTGGCACGTAAGCACATGCGGAAACATCAGTTTCTGCATAGTTGAGGTATTTCCCCACACGTGGCATCTGCTTCTTCCCTTGCTGCCCATTGAGGTGGGTTTTGTACATTTTAATAAGCCAGGCTCACTGTTGCATTTGCTTTCTTCAGGCAGCAGTTTCACCGTAACTTTCTACTTGTGCAAAAGGGATCTGATCTTATAGAATCACGGGATCAAAAACGCTAAAGTTCAATACCAGGACATCTTTTTAAGAGACAGACGACTAAATGACCACAGTGTTTGCTACTAGACCCCTGGACCTCCTGAGGACCCCATGTTGACCTTGGCCATCCCTGAGTTTCTCCAGCTTCTTGGGTACAGCTGGGTTGGGGGAAAGCAGTGTCCCTAGATTCAGTGCTACAGTGGAAAGTAGGGTTAGGAGCTTCGATTAGGGGTCACCACCTACCTCTGATCCCCAGATCCTTCAGATGCTAAATCTGAGAACTTAGACAAATCCCTTAATACTCTGTGCCTCGGTTTACTCAGCTATACATTTGTAGATTTATAATGGGAAAAGGGGCAGCAACTAACCCAAACTCATAGGGTTGTTGTGAGGAATAAGTGACTCCATACGTGTAAAATTATTCCAGGCATACGGTGCTCACTTAATAAATGGTAGTTATTACTATTTTTCAAGCGTTATTAGGTGACTTCACATGATATACGACTTATTTCTCATCAGGACACTAAGACGGTAGCCTCAGTTATAAATGAGGAAATTAAACATCAGAAATGTAAATAACTCACCCTCACACATACAAATTAGGTCACAAAGCCGAGATTCTTTGAGCCCTTGAACAAGGTTGGTCCTCTCTATAAAATCCCCCTCTAACACCCACAATGTTTCAATGACACACTCAAGGCACCTGTGATTATTTGTGGAGCCTCACTGCTGCCTAGTAGACTGTGTATTTCATGAGAACAGGACTCACATCCGTCTTGCTCAGTGTCCCTCGAACACTTTGCCAAAAGCACAGGGCTTCTTAACAAACATGGATTGACTGGGTGAGTGAATATGTTGACTCCCAAGTCTTTCTCTTTTTGCAACGAAGGTGCATTTTATCCACTTATCACTACAACCCAAAGAGACAGAGCTGTATGTTGTTTTAGTGCAATGTTGGTGTCACTGTCGTCTTCTCTGATAAGTAGATTTTCTGCGTTAGTTGTAGTGTTCAAAATGCTACTTTAAACATACTCGATAGCATTTCTTTTAAAACAGTACCTAGCAAATACCCGTCAGCTCCTGTAATACAACTTCTCTCTTCATTACGGGCTCTCATAGGTTTATTTGTTGTTGTTTGTCTTTCCTCAAACCCTCAAAACCTACCATCTCCCCAAGGTACCCCTTGGTAGAGTTGAGTGTTTCGAAAGCGTATTTCGCAAACAAGTCGGCCTGGTGGATGTCCCAGAGTGAACAAGTTCCCTGCTCCATCAGCATGGGGGATGCCGTAAACCTGAGCCTCCTCCTAGGGATTCACAACGCGCAGGGGCACCTTCAAGGTGCTTCGAAACCCTACAAGGCTGAACCTTTGTAACTTTGTTTATCCCAGAATCTCCAAAGTTTGTTTGGAAATGGAGTCTTTTCTCCTAAGTTACAACTATTAATTCCTGGGTCCCATTTGGGGAATGAACAGGCTGCAGAGAAAGATCCTAATTTAAATCTTGGTTTCATTAGGCATAACCCCAATTAAGTAATCAACCTCGATAAATCTCAGTTTTCTCATCTGTAGAGCGAAGATGACCCTGTTTGCCTCCTAAGACACTTGGAAGGAACCTGTGGAACACCTCGAGGTTGGCATATGGAAAATGTACGCAAATGCCAGCTCTCTCCCCTCAGCAGGGTGGTTGCGGGATGGGAGGAGTCTGCCTTTACAGATGAGGAGATGGAGAGGAAGTCAGCTAAACGGCGGCAAAGCCAGGCCTCGACTAATCCAGGCATTTGCTGCTCTTGACCTCCAATGCCCTCCGTTCCAATAAATCTGCACACTTACATTTACTATATTCCTCTAACGTGAGATTTTAAAAGGCTTTTCTGACTGTGCTCTATGATTGAGACACTCGCCCATCAAGCCTCTGGTTCGTTCACATGTCGGTTTAACTTCACTTCCTACAAGTTGATTTCTTTTAGAATTTTGCTAATAAATTACAAATTCTTTTGTGACTTTGAGGAAAAACTAACGGATGTAGATTTTCCCCCACTCTATTTCTCTAGTTTTCCAAGGCTATTTTACTTAGGATGTAAAAGAAGTAGAGAAAAAAATTATTAGTAGATTAGAGTTATTGGCTACTCTTCAGAAAAATAATATTGGTGGGCACAAAACCCTAGATTCAGCTAAGGTTTGTCATGGAAAAGGGTCGTTGGTTTTAAAGTTGAATTACGTGTTCAAATGAGAATCAACGAACACGCAGCATTTAGAGGGATAAACTTTAGAGCGATTGGTGGTCTTGTTGTCCGGAAGGTGCCAAAGGATGGAGATGACTAGTGCTGGCATCGGGGATGGGCTGCAGGGATAAAGAATACTTGGAGATCTCTGACCCTTAATAGAAAACTTATTTTGTGTATAGAGAAATCTCCAGTCCCCTTGAGAAGGACACTCTATCTAACACCAAATTCCACCGTAACTCTGAAATCTCAAACGCCACGTAAAGTGAGCTGTTGTTATGTTATCTAATCTGCAATTAACCAGCCTTTACCTTCTTATATTAGAAATTACAGATTCTTGTTCCATCGCTGATGCACCAACCTCCTAAATATATCACTATATGGAATAAAGTGCAACTTAAGCATTTAAGGGAACAATATCAGCCAAGTGCTGATAACAGTTTAAAGCATTTACCCATAAGAAATGTCAGCAGAAATGAGGTGTCTTGACTAAGAGGACAAAGCCAGCATGAAGCAAGAAGCGCCCAGGACACTCACCTGACCGGGCCGTGAGCGCCAGGGTGGGCGTGCTGGGCAGCCGTCAAGGGGGTGGGGGCCTTCGCGGCCCTTCCGTGTCCACAAATCCCTGTTGTCTAAAGGTTAAGAAACTTTCTCTTTTGGGGAAACGCAAAGCATGACTTTAGCACAGTTTAGAGTTGTAAATTTCTTAATGTTGAACGATCCTGAGATAAATCCTACTTTCCTTAGTTTTGTATTGTAACACTGGAGTTAATAAGCTAATACTTAATCGGGTGAATTTTCGCGTCTCAATTTCTAGAGAATGAGTTGGGAACTTTTGCTCTTCTTTGAAAAGGTGTTATGGACCGAACGTTTGTGTTTCCCCAGAATTCATGTGTTCAAGCCCCACCCTCAGTGTGGCTACATTTGGAGTTGGCTCCTTCAAGGAAGCGATTGAGGTTAAAGGAGGTCACAAGGGTGGTGCCCTGATCAGATAGGATTAGTGTCCTTTAAAACAGACACCAAAGTGCTCACCGAGCTCTCTCTCTGTCTCTCTCTGTGTCTGTCTCTGTCTCCGTCTGTCTCTCTCTCCTCACACACCTAAGGAAGGCCACGTGAGGACATAATGGGATGGCTGTGTCTACAAACCGTAAAGAGCATCCTCCCTGGAAACTCAATCAGCCGGCGCCTTGATCTTGGGCTTCCTAGTCTCTGTAACTGAGAAAATGCATTTCTGTTGCCGCCCAGTCTATATAGTTGTCATGGCTGAGTTGTCATGAACAGACTGAGACGGTATGTTTGGGATATTTTAGATAACATAAGAAGTATTTCTTGCATAAAGATTTGTTGAACTTGATAGAAAAAAAACGAATTTGTCAAATTTTCAAGGGAAATTTGTAAAAATTGAAAACGACATCTTCCATTTGTCTTATGAGAGTTGGTCCAATCACGTTTTCCAGCTCGAGGCAATGTTTGTAGTATATATTCTTCTAGAAAACCATCAATTTGCTTTTTAAGTTTTAAAAATAAAAGCTTATTTTCTTTAACAAAAACCTCTTTGGCATCTTTAGTTCTGGCTTTTCTTCACCATTCTAATGTTTATTCTTCTTTCTCCCACGTTCTCTAATCAGAATTAATCAGTGTTTACAGTGTTGGTTGTTTTAGAGACCGGTTTTGATGAGCACGGATATTTCTGAAATTTCTGTTGCTTTAAATCATAATCTTCTGTAACTTCACTCTCCTTTATAACTAATTATTTTCTTCTTATAAAGGAAATTCAGGGCTGGATGACTAATGATTTTATTTTCAGTGTTTCTTGTTTTCTCGCAAAAGTGCATTTGAGGTTATGAATGTTCTCTGACTGCATAACATCGATTCTGTCATCGCTGATATTTAACTCTCAACAGGTTGAGATTCCCATTTTGATTTTTTAAAATCCAAGAATTATTTCTAAAGGTGTTTTAAGGCTCCTCTCGTCTACCGCATGTAGTGATCGCAGATTATAAACTATGAATATGATCGATTCGATTTCTACTGGTGGAATTTAATTTTCTTCATATCCTAATAAATGCTTACTTGGCTTGTACATTCATAAATATTTGAAAGCTACGGATATTTATGGTTTCGTGTGTATAATTTTGTGCATATATTTATGAAAACAAAGTTAAGTAGGTTACTCCAGCCTTCACGTTTTGCCCTTCTTTTCTGGTTGCTGTGTTAAATTTTTGAGAAGTGTTTGTTAAAATTTTGCATTGTAACTATGGACATGCCTGTTTCTAACAGTTTATTTCAAAACCCTGCTGTCGCCAGTATGGGGGTGTTGTGCCTCTTTGGCAGATGTGCCCATTACCAATCAGATAGGCCTGCTCTGTATGTTGGAGACCTGGGCTCTGGTCTATTAACTTCTATTTGTTGAAATATGGAGAATTAATTCTATTTTCCTGATTAAACCTGGACCAAAACAAGTCCCTTAACCACTACGGGTTTATTAATCAGCATAAGAAGTTCAGTGGAAATCAACTTTTGTGGTGAGCACACCGCCCTCCAAACAATCACATTTGTCCTCAGCAAGAAGGGGAGATGACTGTTGGTGGCGTCCGCACTATTTCACAGTTTTGTTTTGTTTGCGGGTGTGCGCGCGTATGTGCATTGATCAGTTTGAGGGTTTTCATCTTTTATTAGAGGACTTTAATAATATTACTTAATTATTATAAGTCCGTAGGAGTTTATTTTTTTATTGTGCCTCGTATTTCCTATTGCTACACGTTTCCTTCTCCTAGCTCCCCACCCCTTCTCACCGCCACCTTTATGAAAGCTTCCCTCACATCGGGTTTCTTCTTCCGTCCCCTGGTTGCCAACCAGCAGCCTCTCTCCCGTTAGCTTTAAACATAAAACTTAATTAGATTCCTACGTACTTGAGCAATAGTGCGGCTGATGGCATGAGATTCCTCCTCCGTATAGTGATGGTAATTAGCTCATTAGAGAGATGCTCTTAATTTATTTATGAGGTTGCATTCCCCATGCTTTGTTGTGTTTTCACTCCGTTCCCCCGCTCACTGAGTAGGGGTGCTTTGTCTTCAAGTAAGAGAAATACCCAACTTGGAGGATTTTAATAAGATAAGGGTTTATTTTTCTCAAAGATTTGTGTGTATCTCCCGGCAGTGGTTGCATGGTAGTTCAGTGGTGCTAGACTGAGCATCCCTAGGATTGTGTTGGCCTTTCCTTATGGTTGCAAGGTGGCTGCTGAGTGTCCAGCATCATGCCCACATTCCAGGTGAGAAGAAAGGACCAACCATGCGAGTGTTTCTTTCATCAGGAAGACAAGAATTTTCCCCAATCACCTTGAAGGGTGCATTTTCTTACATCTCCATGCACACCCTCAGCTGCAAGAGAGAATGGAAAGCAGGCATCTGCCTGGGGGTAGTCAGGTAGCTTCACAAATCAGGGATATACGTTATCAGAGAAAAGGGGGGAAGTGGATCCTTGGTAGGTATTTCATCGTGTGTGTCGCACTTCATATCTTCAGAAATTAAATCCTGTGCCGACATTTTGGTTAGAATTGCGGCCAGATTTCCAGGGCTACTATGTATTTATGTAAGTTTTTATCTTTTTGCCATTTTTTCAGGATTGGGGATGGTGGAGTATTTCTATTTTGAGTCAGAAGTCTCTGTGTCTTATTCTAATTTCCCACCGTCAACCTATTTTGCACTACGTTTTCATTTTGTAATTGCTCTTGGATTTATTTTCTCAGCAGATAATTCAGTCAAGCCAGTCCCCTTCTCATAGGACTTTTCAGGAGGGGACAGAGGTCCTTCAACCTCTCTGTCTGCCACAGTCCCCATCGCTTCTTGGGCCGGGGTCCTGCTTCTTGGAGAGCTCCTTGCTTTTCTCCAGCTGGGGGCTCTCCCAGGTTGGATCCTTTGAATAGCACACCCTTCTCTTCTTGGCTCCTGGAAAACTCCCAGCCGTTCTTCAAGAACCAACTCAAGGTCCTTTCTCTGTGACTCCTTCAGCACCTCAGATGTCATGGTAGCTGCAACTCGGGCAATCACGCCACCCCTTGTCCTCGCTGGAGCTCACCTCTCGGTCCCTCGGAGCACTAAGGAATCACAATGGTCTATTTCTCTCAGTGTCCCTGGAACCTAGCGAAGAGTCTGTAACACAGCGAGAATTCGAGTATTGGGCTAGATGGATAAACAAGTGAGTGAATGAAAACACTTTAATGAGAAAAGTACTTTTCCTAGAGTACTAAAGAATATTAAAAAAAACCAACCTAATTTTTTTTTAAAAAAGAAAACAACATTCTGGGAAGTCTTACTCTGTCCAGCTAATCTCCGTGTGTAGATTTGGGATCAATTGTGAAAGTCCATCTAATCTCCCTCTTTCTCTCTCTCACACATGTAAACACAGACAAACTCAGGCAGAACCACACCTAAATTACCTCATGCATGTTAATTCTAAGTTTCTATATATACAGCAGCTTACTTAATTCTTTACTGGTCTTAAAAATAAAACATTATTTATAACTGGCCTGGAATTAAATAATCAACCCTTCAGTTGCTACTTCTGCAAGATGTGGCTTCTTGAAGATGTTCTTAAAGATAAAAATGAAGAGGCGTGTGGGCAATGGCGTGTCCATGGGTGTAAACTGCGGTGACATGTCTGTGGGTGTAGCGCTCTGTTGAAAGGCTTATTAAAAATGTGAAGATTAGCCTGCTTCCAAAATTCAATCTTTATTTTTCCTGCCTTTTTTTTTTTTTTTTGACTTGAAGATATTTTCTATTTAAAATGACAGGGGCCTGCTGCTCCTAAACTTCCAAGTCTGAGAGCAGTTGCATGAAACGTTGCCAAGTTCCCCAGAGTGTCCCCCTCCCTCGCGGTGACAGAGCGGCCCATACCAACCGATCTAATGCTCTGACTCTCAGACTCGGGTTTTATTTCGGGCGACACACCTGCCTGGGGTGTCTGGCTCTCGGGCGCCCGTAGGTGGGAGGAGCAGCACCGCCGCGAACGCGTGGACTCTAGGTAAATGCTAACATGACAGAACTGGGCGGAGGAGCCTGTGCCGAAGCTGTCGCTCAGGATGGCAGCTTTCCCACGGGCGAGTCGGGAGACGAGCCCCGGCGGGGGGCGCCGTCCACGATGGGGAGACGGGGGTGCAGTGAGACGCTGCGGAGTTTATGTCACAGAAATGCCAACAGCTTCAGGCTAAATACGATCCAGTGTCTCTCGTCACAGTGGCTCAAATCTTGCTTTTCAGGTGTTTTCACGGGAAACAGAAATTAGAGCGCTTAAGCCTTTAACTGGCCGCCCGGCCCCTCGGCTGGGTTTCCTTCCTTCTTCCTGCCTTCAGGCCGCTTGAGGCCTCGGGCGCGTCTTCAGCGACCCGTCAGATGGGAGAGCTCAGGCAGCTCAGCCTCGGGAGGGTCCCAACCACGTGCCTTTCTTGGGCCACGTTTCACGTGTCAGGCGCACCCCCCGCCTCCACGCTCACGCCCCGGCCGCCGTGGGACTTGGCGCTGTCTCCCCAGCGAAACCTCTCAGGCAACTTCCCACGAACACGGGGGGATAAGGCGGGGCGTCATTTTATTCCAGCCCACCCCTCGCCGTTGGGGGGATGCCTGCCGGGCTCCCCGGGTGTTCTGGGAGACCGGGGCCCGCAGGACTGATGAGCCGCGCAGGCCCCCGCCCTCCGCCCTCCGCGGGAACCGCCGCCTCTTCCCACACTCGCGGCCCCCGGCTCCGTCCAGTGTGGCTGCCCGTCACCCCCATCTGACTTGCTGGCGCCAAACTTAGTGTCCGACCTACAGCTTCTCGGGCTCTCTCTCTCCGCCTCTCCCTTTCCCACTTCTCTTTCTGTCCCTCCTTCCCTCCCTTCCTCCCTCCTTCAGAACATCCCTGGCCCCCCCTGTGTGTCGCAAATCAGGCTGGGACTAGGGGACAGTGGGCAGCAGCCAAGTGGGGTCCTGATGGCCCAGCGGGGAGCCCAGCAGGTGCTCACGCAGAGGGCAGGGGAGGGAAAGCAGAGGGCGGCTGGCACTTGCATAGCTTAGGGCAGAGGACAGGCGTGAGGGGGACTTCAGGGGGGGCTGACACCAGGCGTGGGCCGCGCAGGCAGGAGGAAGGGACGCCGGCCGAGCCCAGGCCTGCGGAGGCTCCCAGGCGACAGGCGGGATGGAGCCTGTGGAGAACTGGAAGACCCACGTGGCCAGACAACAGGGAGGGCGGCGGGGACACGCGTGAGGTGAGCCTGGGCCGAGATGCAGGACGCTGCCAGGCGGGGAGGGTGTGGGCTCGATGACGCGGGGACGCCACAGCTGCTGGCCCTCCCGTCCAGCAGAGACGCCAGGGGACTCGGCTGGGATGGGGCCAGTCAGGGAGCCTGCTGGGAGAGCTCTCCGCGAAGCCACCGCCCACAGGGACCGCAAGCGGAGCGGCTGCTGGCGTGGGAGACACGGCGACACGCACTGGCGTGTTTTGGGCTGCGAACTGATAATGCGTGACTTGGGAGGGAAGGAGGAGAGAAACAAATCACGGGAAACTGAGTGTTTTGGTATCGCCAACAGGATGGACGGGGTTAACATTTTCAGGGACTCAGGAGACTGGGAGAGAGTCAGATTTGGAGAAAAACGTCAAGGGCGCATGTTTTATTTAAGACCCCGTGACACACGGCACAGGGAGGTCAGACGGGTCACCGGTAAGCGGCCTGAAGTTCTCAAGGAGGCACATGTCTTGGGGGCCTCAGCGTTTGGAAGGAAGCTGGAGCTGTTGGGGCTGATGGCATCCTGCAGGAGAAGAGGAGATTTCCAAAGCTTCCAGTTCCAGACTCCAAGGAGCTTTCATATTTCAGAGACTGTGCGGTGGGGTAAGAGGCCGGAGGGACTGGGCAGGAAGGAGAGCGCTGGCTCATGACTAAAGACGCATGTCAGGGGAGGAGGCCGTGTCAGCAGTGCTGAACGCTCCTGGCAAGCGAGAGGGGAACTTTGTTTTCTAACGCGGGATGACCCCTCGAGGCTTCTCAGCTTCCTTGGATCAAGTGGAGCTGCCTCCCTCCCACTCCCCGGAGTCATCTCCTGGACTTGCATCCCTTCTCCCTGCCCCCTGCGCCTGCCTGCTGTCTCCTCTCCCCCACGGCAGTGTCCCAGCCGCCGTCTCAGGACTGGCAGCGAGCAGCACCCCTCTGCTCCCTCCTCGCCACCCGAGCTCCTGTTAGCGCCGGGTCCTCCGGGCGCCCTGCCTTCACTGATCTGATCTCTCCCTTCCTCCGGGGCGTCGCCTCGGCAGTGCTGCCCTTCTGCGCGGGAGGTTCCCCGTCTTTTATTCGCTTCTCTGCCCGGAACTTTGCTGAAGCTGCTCCGCCCCTAAATACCCCTCCCTGGATCTGCCGGCTTTTCAGGATGCCACCCTCGCTTTCTTCCCTGGCCCGACACCTGTCTATATATTCCCCAGTTCTCACACATAGACGGCGCTCTTCTCTGAGTTCACCCCGTGCCTGTTTTTGCCGCTAGATTCTGAGCTCCTTGAGGGCGAGTGGCCACACCGTGTTTCCATCCCCGCCCGCCGCCACCGGACACCGCATGACACGGGGAAGTAGCTCAACCGTGACGTGAAGAGCGAATGAGCGATGCCTTAGAACACTGTCATAACTTGGAAAATGGGATTATTAATATAAAATATCGACTTTAATAATACACTAAACCTTCTCCGTCTCCCCCTGACCCAGTTCCCACTGGTGGACATAACTGGGTAGGGATTATACAGGCTAAACCCACACAACCCCTTCGAGGAAACACATCCCTGACCTTTCTTCCAAACTAAGCCAATACGTTCAAAACACTAGCAGTCTCTTTTTGACCCCAGATAGCTGACCTACCCACGCACGGACGGTTAAAATCCTAGCCTCTGTCCGTAAAGACTTGTTGCAAACGTAATTTTTGCCAAGTCGAGAGGGTTCTACATCCACTGAGATGTTTTAAAAACCAGCTGTTATGACGACTATGCTAACCTGAGAGTGTTTGAAGTCCTTCTGCTTACATAATTCTCCAGCACGGGTGCTGGTCGGGTGCTTTATTTTCAACAGCCGGGGCCCGCCTGTCTGCACACTGTTTCTGATGAAGTCTCCTCGTCTTAGACCTAGAGATCCAGGCACAGCCAGCGTTGTCACCTGCTTGCTAACGCTTGAAGATCAGCAGAATTCTGTAGGAGGGGGACCACCTGGTCCGCGGGTGACATCCTGTGGACTGTTTCAAAGGAAGACCTTCCCAGGGAATAAGCAGCCTGGCCCTTAAATTTGTTCTTTCCTGGTGCTCCTGCCAGGCTGTGCCCGGGGTCCGTCGACAGCAATCGCAGGCCGAGCCATTGGTTAAGAGGGCAGGTCCCGTGGTAGGCCTTCTTTCCGCAATAAAATACAATTTAAGAGAGGGAAAGCGAGGGTCGTGTGTGGGGAGGGTGGGTTGAGTGGATGTGACTTTGATTTCTCCAGGTGTTGCCTCTATGCTTAGTCTGAGCTCCCACACCCCCATTTCCTTCCATCTATTTCTGAAATGTCTTAAGGAGAAAAGACAACGGCCCGAAAGGGACTCTGGCGGTGGCAGAAATAATGTACGTGTTGGATGACGTCCAGAGACCTTGTGCCGTGGTTCACGTCGGGGGCAGGATGAGGCGATGGAAGTCCGAGGGGTGCGTCCGAGTGGGTCCGAGTGGCCTGTTGGTTTGCTAATAAGCAGACAAGGAGGCTGGGGCTGCAGGAGACAGGCTTCCGCTGAGAATACGCTTTAGCTTAAACGTGCTGCGGTTCAAATAGCACAGCTGGTTGGGGACCTGGAGGCACATCAAGGTGTGAGATGACAGTGTCGGGGGGAGGCCCGGGTGTGGCACCGAGGAGGGGTTTCCACGTTAGAAACTGGAGAGGGGTTAATGTCGCACACCTGCTACAAATGTGAGCAAGGGGCTCCTTGGCGGTGGTTTACCCCAGGTTTCCAGCGATGGTTCGGGGTGGGCCACTGGGTAACCGGAGGGCAGGGGACAGAGCAGCATTGGGGAGGTTTACTGGGGAAAGCACCCCAGACTCCGGCTTGGAAGCTGGTCACGCACCCGGCCGGACACCTTGCCCAGCAGGGGAAGCCCGAGTGCCTCATATTTCAGTTTCCCTGACAGAGGAGCAGGCCCCAGTTTAGCAAAATCTCAGGTAAACACGCAGAGCAGCGGGTGTTCCTGGTTTGGAAAAACAGGCGCAGGGCAACCTGAGCGAGTCAGAGGAGCTTTAACCACGGTCAGACCTGCCCAGTGTTTGACTTCAGGGCAGCAGTGTTGCTGTTTGGAGCTTTCCATTTACTCTTAACAGATTAATGGAAGTAATAGCTCGTCATGTGACGTTAAAGCAACATCTGGCCGTGGTGGCACCATGGAGATGGGGAGAGGGGGCCCTCGTCCATGGAGGCCATGCAGTTGCTTCCTGGGTGGTCCCTCTGGCCCGACTCGTTTTCGTGTGTGATTTTCCACACTCTCTAGTTAGTGGTCCACAGAGAAGTTACTAACGCTAATGCTACTTTAACTCAAGATAGGTTTTCTCCTGACTCCTGCAAGGCCCTTTTTTGGCACCAAGATACGGACTTTTCTCGCCACTGGCTGCGCCATGAGCCGACTGTAATGTGCATTATTGATGCTATAAGATGCTTCCCAATAGTTTTTCTCCTACCCCAATGAGACGGGCTAATTTTAGCCTCATGGAAGACTGACCTCCGAAACAGGCTTCTCTTCTTGAACGAACGCTGATGAGATTTACGAGCCGCAGGCTGCTCCGAACCATCAAAAGGCTTTTCTTGACCGTGAATAAAATATGCCAGACGAGAGCCGGCTGCT
Organism: Miniopterus natalensis; assembly: GCF_054644295.1. NCBI lineage: Eukaryota > Metazoa > Chordata > Mammalia > Chiroptera > Miniopteridae > Miniopterus > Miniopterus natalensis. Next base: position 33,059,519 of record NC_142087.1, on the reverse strand, counting down.
TATAAGACACGTTCTATTACTAAAAAAAGACACGGGGATCTGATATGTACGTGTCACTTACGGAGACACTAAATAAAGCGAATCGCCTAAAAATGCACAAATTCACCCCAAAGCCCAGAATCTCCTCATGGAGGACGTGTTTTATACAAGCCGAGAAGGCAAGGAGACAAGCGGGCATTTTAAACTCTCCCGGTTCTTGGTCGTGGCCCCTTTTCGGACTGGGTATCGGGGGTCCCCTTTCCCTTTCTAGTAAAGGAAAGTGAAGCTCTGGGGCGATGCAGGTGATGAAGGCGACACCGCGATCGTCCCCATGTGACTGTGCCGGGTGCAGATTATGCTGCTGGTATCCGGGGGGATGCGGGCGCTGGCCCTGACTGCAAACTTCAGAGCAACCCGGGAGCCGAATGCGTGTGGCTTGGGATGCAGACCGGTGGCCACAGAGCACGCACAGCTGAGTGGTGGTGACGGTGACGCAGACCTAGCCGTGACTTGCATACAAAACTTTTGCTGGAGTAGCGACGGATGCAGAGTTTGCCCAGGCAGAAAGCGTGCGCTCTTGGCCGCGGGACCGTGTCCTCAGAGCGCCGTCTTTGTGGTTGGGCGCCGAGAGGTTTAAGGCCTTTCCTCCTGAGCCAAGACCCGCCACCGGTTAGGTGACGTTCTTGATGAGAGCAGGTGTTTACATTACCTGTTGACCTACGCAGGCTCTCGGGGTAAAGCTTCGTATCGCAACAAGGAAGGAAACACAGTGATAAAGGAGGGTTTTAAAGATAGTAAATGAAGTATTGGGGGTCCTAAAGGCATATGAGAGTTCATAGGGTGGACTCCCCACTTCATATTTGCAACTTAGGAAGGAGCTAGCTACAAGTGAAAACAATACGAACGGAGTGATCCCTAGTTAGCTGAAAGGTACGTTGGGCAATAACATTCCAGCCTTTTGATTTCAAGTCAAATGAGTTTCATAATAGAGCTATGATAGGTTTGTAGTGTCCATAATTATATTTTACAATCACAAATAACACATCCCAGTTGTCTTGTTTTATGTATATGTTATATTTTGGTAGGGCTTTACCTATATATACCCATTTCAGAATATTTTCATAAACATGACCTAATTTCATCTTCCAAACAATTTTGTTAGCTGGGTATCATTATTAATCTCAACATAAAAACAAGCAGACCAAGGCCCAGGGACTTGCCAAACTCATCAACCTTTTAGGGGAGACCCGATTCAAAAAGATATTTATACAGTAAGGAAGAAAAGTACGAACAGTAACCCTTTTGTGTCCTAATAGCTTATTTTCTCTAATTCTGTGTTGTTTCCAAAGCTGTGCAATTGATACTAAATTTAGTTTTTTAAATTGGACTGATTGCCATAAATATATTTTTCAAATCCGTAAGCTGTTTTCTGACTTTGGCCTGAAACTGTGATTTCAGGTCACTGCCCAAAGCTATTTCCACTTTGGCAGAGGCAGGGGGTGTCCGATGGACCAGAACTCTTGGATTGCACAGTAATGGCTCTCAGTGGACTTTTAAAAAGTAAATATTGTCTTTAAAGCCCACACCTGGCATCTAAGCACTTTCTGACGTAATGGAAAGGAAGTAGTCATTTTCAGAGCCTCTTTCAATGGGTCGCAGCCAGAGCTAAACACGACCTGGATTATCTTACTGGCTCTCGCGTAGGGTGGCTCTGCACATTCGAAAGTGTCCCATCTTGTCACTTACCTCTATATCCGTCAGCGGTATTGCAGATACTCTCAGGTGGGCTGGAGTCTTGGGCAAGATCAACCTGCTTCCGTGGGGTGAGAGGTTCCTTTGGGAACCTTGCTGTTGGGGTGTTTTCACCATCAGTCACCCTGGTTGGGTTTCTATCAGGACACCCTTCTTCATTTTACCTTAAATATACTCTGTCCTACTTTTGTGACTTTCAGTGGAAAAATGGCAATAGAAATACCTGTCCTGTTCCTAAAAACAGACATGCCGTAAAGGGACCGATCTGGAGGTTTTTCAAGGAGAACGTCTCTCCGAGTGGGATCTTCCGATGTTTTGCTCCAGAATTCCCCAAGAGCGGGTCAGGAGTCTATTTTTAACGAGGTCCTCTTGCTCACGCCAGCGCTGATGGTCACTCATACGGGACAGCATCGTCCCTACATGTTATTCCTCGTTTGTTCCTCTCGCTGACCTGTGGCGGAATTCTCCTGATGTTTACAACCGATGTGCATGGAGGGCTATAATAATATGTTTAAAAAGTCCACAAAAGGCACTTGCAGGCATTTGACATTAAGAGTCACAAAATGTTAGCGTTGCTGAAAAAATTGTGGAGCTTTGTCTTCATGCTCTCTGTGCTAATCGGGATGGTTCTTAAGGTAATAATATTTTCTCACGACACGGCATCCACCTAGGGCCCATCGTTGTTAAAGATCTTGGATGTAAACCCATGTTTTCTATCAATGACGATGACATTTTGGTGGATCCTCAGATCTGATAAAGTCTAGATCGTCACCTAGTCTGACCTCACTGTGGCGCTGAGGAAGAGTGTGGTTCAATAGCAGGTCAAGCTTGGCCTTTTCATGACGTAACCTTCCTAACGATCGGTCAGCTGATGTCGGGCTTTTTAGGACGGATGTCAGACTGGAGAGAAGAGTCCGTTCTCCCCGGGGGGCACCAGCTGGGCCTGGGCTTCCTTCTCATCTTTCCTTCCACGGTTTTCCTTTCAAGAATCTTCTAAAACTAAACGTAGTGTTGTAGGGATCAGTTTAGATAAAAGTGGGTCGCATGACCTTTTAAACTCCATCTTAAGTGGTTGCACCTAAACTGGAGATGTTAAGAAAATAGACAAATGGGGCAACTGGGCCGTGGAGGGCCCCTCGCCGGTGGTGCCTACGTTCTGCCCTCCGGACACCTGGCACCCGAGTGTCTGAGCCCAGCTGACACTTTAACCAAGTGCCATGGCCACCCGCCCCAGGTCGCAGTGAACCCCGCTGGGTGCCTCATATGTTTCAGGGGAAACAGTGGGAGGATTTTTTACACTTTCATTCCCAGTCCCTCTGGGCTCTCCCTGACCTGTGTACACCACCTCCCCGCTTTGGAGGCCACCGCGCCCTGAAGATCAGTCAAACCAATGTCACTGTTTGAAACGAGGAGAGGAGGGATATCAGAGGCATAGAAGGAAACGAGGGTTCCCTGGAATGTCTGAGAGCTGGAAAGACACCAAGCGAAGCCAGTGGGGGGGGTAGGCAAAGAAAAACTGGACGTTTCTTCTTCGGTCACAAGAAACGCAACATCATTTCTTTTTTTTCTTTTTTTAAAAAATATATCTTTATTGATTTCAGAGAGAGGAAAGGAGAGGGAGAGAGAGAGAGAGATAGAAACATCAATGATGAGAGAGTCATTGATCCAGCCCGCAACCCGGGTATGTGCCCTGACCGGGAATCGAACCCTGATCGCCTGGATCCCAGGTCAATGCTCAGCCACTGAGCCACGCCCGGCCGGGCCCAACATCATTTCTATAGATAGCCGGGGGCAAGGAGATGACACCTATTTAAATGAAAAATTTGCAAGACACTTATTAAGTGTCTTAAATGAGAGCGATGCTGTGTTTTGAATAATTTAAGTGTGTCTCACATGTTGTATTTTATATTAAGGAGGGAACTACTATTTTAAAGAGAACAAGACAGATGTTTTATTAGAGCTAAAAACACACACCACCAAAACACCCTCTGTGTATAAACTTCGCTTCACGGCTGCTTCGAAGTCTCTTATCTAGTTTCCTAGCCAGTGAGCAGACCCTGAAATAGAACATTCCCATCACTAAAGTGCAGTAAGTTGTATTTAATTTTCTCTCTGACGTCAAAGGCAACAAAAAATAATAGAAGGGAGTATCTTAAGGGATCTGTCTTCTTATAAAGTATTTAGCCTGCATATGTTGGTGACTTAGCAGGGAAAATAAATATGCTTCCTTTGTAAATAACAATTTATAATATACAAACCAAATTCTGGAGAGAGGAATTGTTTTAATGATGTAAATTGTGCAATATGTATGCATGCTTTTCTGTGCTCAAATGGGATGTTTAAATAGGTAACACATTTATCAACCTGTGCTACATTTAAATCATTATTATAAAATATACTTCCCACCCCAACCCATGGTAATTTTCATGCTAATTAGTATTTTTGCATTTCTATCCTATGCATACATTAACATACATATCTGGCTATATGTCTAAGCTCTATTTGAAAATGCTTGAAAAGCTAAGAATAACTTGCAGAGTTTATTGTGAGGTGAGAGGGCTGCTTAATATTTGCAAATATATCATCTCTGTAATAAGATCTTATATAAATAATGTTTGTTCTATAAACTGTTGGCTGAGTTATTTGCCAATTATTAATGGTGTTTATGGATCCTGAGAAACTGATTGAAAAAACAAAACTGGAAAATCTCTGTAATTTTGGTCCCTCTGTAAAATAATGCTGCACATCCCTCTATTAGTCTGGTCCTTTAAGTGGATAGGAAACTACCTAAAAAACCTAGACCTTCACGTCTGCTTAATTCTGTAAAGAAGACCAGACATGCCTGGGTTTTAAAGTGAGTGGAAGCCGCTCGAGAGCCCGTGGTTGGCCCTGCTTGGGCGTGGGGAGCCTGCCGTCGAGGCGGCCTCTGCTCATTACACGTGTCGGCTGGGCCTCCTGCGCCCGGTGTGCATGGCATGGCATGGCATGGCATGGCATTGCAGATTCGTTCCCCAGAAGATCTCGGCCTGTCACGGGCGCTGCTTCCTTCCTAGGGAGCCGCCCGATGGGAGCGGGGATTTGGCAGGAGATGACGGTCAGAACACAAATGAGAGGCACAGGCGGGTCTGTTGGGGTCTAGGCCTTGGGCTGGGGTCTTCTCTATTCTCCCCCTTCCTGCGTGTGGGAAGGAAGGGCCAGGTGGGTTCTCCTGGCTCTACAGGGGCGGGCAGGCCCGGGAAGACCTGGGCTTAGCCACGCCAGGCTGCTCCCGGCTCCCTAAGCTTCAGCACGGTGGTGCTAACGTGCGCATGTTTACTGGGCCTTGCTAAGCACTGGCAAGCTGCTGCATAGTCAGGCTCTGCGTTTACATATGTTATATAACTCTAATTCCATTTGTTTGTATTGTACGTATTTTGTGTTGTACGATATATTCATTTTACGTATCTCACATGTACCTTCCCCTCTTTCCTCTGATTTTTGAAGGGTAGTGATGGGTTATGGGGAGAGACGCCAGTATTTCTCAGCTCTGCTGGCACCCGGCAGGAAGGGAGGAGACGGCTGGTTGTTCCGTGTCCTGTGCGGTGTTAGGCACGTTCCGGGGGTTGCATCTTTGAATCTACACAGCTCTCGAAAGGAGGCGCCTCGATCTTCGTCTTTGCAAATGAGGAGACGAAGGTACCGAGCAGTGCGGCCAGTAGGCGCGGCTCTGGCAGCCAGTAGGCTGCAGCGCTGGTGTTTACTGGTGTTTACTGGTGTTTACTGTGTTTACACTGCCTCTGTTCTGCGTCCAGACTAGGGTCGCTTTGTCATTCAAAGTCACCCCCGCCCACAGATCTACTTTAAAGAGAATTCTGTTTCATCCTGGTCACTTTTGATAAGCTTGTTATTTGTGGTTACACGTTTCTGACACTTGAACTCCTGAGTTTTGAATCCAAACTAAGGGATGCTGGCTGCAGGTTATAAGCACGAATCACCTGTAAGTTCTGGGTGGTGGTTGTAGACGGCGTGTGAGTGCGCGTGTGTGATTATTGGTTTGGCTGAGCTCCACTTAGGAGCACAAGCAGTTATCTGGATGTTTGAAGCACTTTACAAGCTCATTCGCTCTGCAGTTGTTAACACAGCATATCAGTTATCTGTGTCTACAGGGTGAACCACCCTGAAACCTGACGTAAAACCACCATTCTCTGGCTGTGCGTGATTCTGAGCTGCCACGAGCTGTGGGTTCCGCTGGGTGTATTTCCTGCTCCGTGTGGCGGTGGCCAAGCTGACTGTTACCTTTGCAGCCAGTTAGGGTCTAGGGACAGCTGGTCTCGGAGGGGTCTCTGCTGCCTGGGGCCCAACGCTGATGTCTGGAGCGGATGGGCCTCTCCCCCCAAGAGCTTCCCTTGCACTTGGTGTCCCATCCTCGCTGAGACCAGCCTGGTCATGTCCACAAAGTGGCAGATGGTGTCAGAAGAGGGTGAGACAGAAGCCGAAAGACCTTCTAAAGCCAGTGCCTGAAAGTCCCACGGTGTCCCTTCCGCCACTCTCTGTCAGAGCCTGTCCCAGGGCCAGCCCTTTCCCAAGGGCCGGGGGAGTAGACCTCGCTGCTTTGCAGGAGGAACTGGAAAGAATCTGTTGCCATTTTTAATCCACCCGAATGTATGAATTTAGAATGCAGTTGTCACGATGACACTTTCAGTCCCAGACAACCCGAACGAATCCAAATGTTCTTTGTTCAAGAGTCTGTGTTTTCCCTTTCCAGGTGCGATATGCACGTCTTTACTCGTAGCATTTATTCAGATAACCTCTCCCAATATAAACACTCAGTTACGCGACTGACCTGACGTGGAGTGTTCAGCTGGAGGCAGAGTGGATAAAATTCTGACATTGACTGTTGAAGGCAGGACAGCTTCCTCTCCACGAATAAATGAGGCGATTGCTGTGTGGGCTGCAGTCAGGGCACCTTTCCTGTTTAGCTCGCTGCCCGATGACGGGAGAGGGTTCATGGGGAAGGAATGACGTTTATTTATCCTAACACACATGCAGAAATTCTGGCACGGTTTGCTTTTGTTTAAGTCAGATAAAGAGTGATCCATGGCTCTGGATCCATGCAGTGCGAACCTGGGAGGTTCCAAGCAGACTTGGCTACACAGTCAGCACCTAATGCGACGGTTGACACCTGCAGACGAGCACCTAGAAGAAATGACATTGAGAAATCAATATATTTTTTTGCCACACAGCGAATCAAAAACAAAATATTGAATTAGGTGATAAAATGTTTCTGGGCTTTTTCTATATGTTTATTTTAAAGAAAAATAGTCACCCTTATAGTTTGATAAGCCTCTCCAAATTGTCGTATTTTGTTAATAATTAGCTGTGCTGTCTTTTCAAGCCACCTGTGTAATTAACCGATGTTACTCCAATAACTTTAATGTTCAAAAGGAAGAAAGTACACTTCCCCCAAATAATTAGCTTTAAGAGGAGAAATTTACTATATAATAAGCTGCTCAATGTTTCACCATCAACTAAATGATGGATCTACGAGAAAGCCTGTGATACAGGCAGTTAGGTTGTATTTGACGGAAAATCTGTTAACCAGGTACCTAGATCTTTAGCCCTGCTGGTGGACTGAGATGTTACGAACCTGAAAGGCTTTCATAAACATGTACATGGAATTAAGGTGACTTTCACACCGTTTAGATAGCTCCAGATGGGCACATGGAGGAAAAGATCGCCAGGCTGAAACAGTAGTTGGTGAATTTTGAAATATTGTTAAAACTGGCGCTGACTTCCTTTATTAATCACCCAACAAGGAAGCAGGAATGTCCTTCGGCCTAAGAAGGTGCTTCGCTGACGACCTTATGTTAGCCGCTGCTGCTGTCAGCAATTTTCAAGCGCGGCCACGGCCTCCACGCGTTTCCGCGGTGGCTCATTGTTTAGAGTGCTGACCCTGGGGTTCACATTGCAACCCTGATTTCCTTTTGCACACTTTTTGAGCATTTACTTTATTACTTTCAGAGTTCAATCAAGGTCGTAGCATTTTAAACACAGAGATGGACTCTTAGCTCTTGGAATATTTTTCTATTTAATTTATATAAGGTGGAAGAGTGGAGTGAAGTAATTTTAGTAGTTGGTCTAAAAGGTTCAACGCCCAGCACTCCTCAGATTAAGAAGCCACTTAACATAGTGCACAGAAATCCTTTTATTAATTAATCTTTTCAGTGCAACAAAAGATGTTAGTGGCATCATTTATTTAAAAAGTCATCTATATGTAAAACAGTGCTCCACAAAGAAATGGAAAGTCAAACTTTATCCAAAGCATAGGTGTTTTTCTTTAATTTGTTTGCTTTTGTTTGTTTCCTGACCATAACTATAAAAGAGAAATAAAATAGACATAATTCTGTCTCGAAACAATGCACAAATCCACATACATTATGTATAAAACATCTAAAGACAAATGCATAAACCACCATATTTTTATTTCGTTAGGGCCTTTTGACTCCTATACACTCCCTCCATTATTTTACTTTACATGTTTTGGTTGTGTCATGCATATTTCACATACGTACATTAGATTTTGCAATTCACTAAAAAAATGTACATACAACTCAATAAAAGTGGCTGAAAAAACTGTTTCCAAATCACTTGTACCTATCTATAATGATCTTTCTGTCTTAAAACAATATTAGTGGTTGCATTACTATACCAAGCATGAGGCAGGGACAATGAATTTCGTTTGGAAAGGCATCCAGGTAAAAGCAGAACACTTGCCGCTCTCAGGGACACTGATGATCGTAGCTCATCATGTTTAGCCAGTTAGCCAACGTTCGTGACGTAACCCGCGCATGCTGATGCGCTGACGTTGGAGGTGACCTTCCTTACATGGGAACAGAATTGTTGCAGATGTAATTAGTTAAGATGAGGTCATGTTGGATGCGGGTGGGCCCCTAATTCAGCAGGATTGGGGCATTGTGAGGAGACGGCCATACGAAGGCGGGGACATTAGAGAGACCATGTGGCAGTAGATGGGAGTGATGACTACAAGTCACCGTTTGCCAAAGAGTTCAGGCAACCACCAGAAGCGGAAAGAAGCGAGCTCAGCGCATCGCAGGCGTGGCCCACGGTCATCGGTTGGCCCCAGCAGGCTTACACACCCCACCTCAAGCCTTTAGAATAGAGTGGCCGCTGTTGCCCTGGTCTGACCTTCAATCCCTGTCATCAAAATCACCCCTGTGGGCTAGACGACGCCAGCAAGGTCTGTTTTCAGGGACCAGCGTTTGAATGTGCGTTAGAGAGAAGAGCAAATAGAGGCAACTAACAAGGGAGTATAATTTTGTACAGATCAGTGTCACAGTCTAGTGCTTCATCTTGGTGTCGTTTGTCACTTTTGTATTTAGTGCCTGAAACACACTAAGGGCTGGATGATAACTTTCTTTGAATGAGAACCATAGAGGATCCTAAAGGTCTGCTTCTAGGACTGCTGAGTCCAAGCACATCCCCGGCTCCATTCTTGACAAGGCCACACGTCCCAGGAGCAATGGCTCTGACGTCCAGTTGAGATGCTGCTGAAAATCTAGCTGAGCTCTCCTTCCAGGCTCATGTGTCTTCATTCGTAACTAAGCTCAAGGCCTAGAAAGCATACAAAGCTCTCCTTTCAGACTCCACTTGCTATCCTTCAAATTCTGTTATTTTTTATGAGTTCTTCGTAACAGTTATGGGCATTACCTAAGCCATCAAGATACACAAACTTAAAACTCTTGAAATTGGTCATTTCTCAACTTCATTGGAACTGGGGGAATTCAATCGCATTTCTCCTAAAATATTTATGTCTTCTTCTTTAGTATCCTGAGGATTTGCACCCCTACAAGGGCTGGGAGACTCCAAAGGTCTGTTTTCTGCAGAACCAGCAACAGACGTGTCCTGGGGCTGGGACCCCCTTCCCATTCCCCCCCCACCCGCCCCCAAGCCCTACACTATACATAAACCATCATGAAGTCACCCCCAAAAGCAATGAGATTCTGAAGCATCAGAAAGTCCTTTTGTCTGTTTTTTTAAAAACACATTCCTCCCTCAGCATGACCCCTCGGCTCTTGAGTGTTGGCTTTAAGACTTTGGGCAGGAGCTCCCCAACCTCCGCTTTCCTCGCTACTGAATACGAGGACGAGGACCTGCCACGTGGGGCTGCCGTGAAGAACAGGACTGTGCGGAGCAGAGGAACCCAGCAGCAGCTGGGCGCCAGGAGCCGGTGGAGACGGGCTGTGGTTCACCCGAGACCCCGCTCGTGCCCCAGCTGCTTCGTGTCCCCGCCGCCCCCTGTGGGCTCTCGGTGCCCTCTGCCAGGGCCGCCTCTTTCTCTGCTCCCGGCGTTCACTGTCCCGCCTGCCACCCTCCAGGCCCGGGGCTGCAGCAGCCCCCACCCAGCATGCGTCAGGTGCTCACGCACTGGGTGGGTCTGAGGTTAGGCGCCCGGTAAGGATCTGCAGGCAGCAGGGAAATCGGGGCATTTGCCCAAGTGAGGAAAGTACGGATTTCTGCAGGGTCCCTGCTCAAAAGGATGGGCCTCGGAAAACAGTGAAGAAATTAAACCCCGAATGCGCCCTCTTGCTGCCGCCTGGGCCGGCCCTCCTGTTAAGCGCTTCTGTCGGCGGGAGCGCGTGGCTGCTCCGCGGTGGCCCGAGGGTCGCCGGGGCTCCGAGCCTCCAGCCTCCCTCCGGCTCAGCCCAGCCACGGCAGGACTTGCGATCCAGCTCCCCTTTAACCAGGCCACGAGCACTTTAAAGTCATTCTGCTTAGCCTCTGCTTTCCTTTCCTTCCTCTAGGCAGTTAAACATGCTGTGTGTCATTCTACAGGAATATTTTCTAGATCAAAAGGACTTTTTGATGCTTCAGAATCTCATTGCTTTTGGGGGTGACTTCATGATGGTTTATGTATAGAGTAGGGCTTGGGGGCGGGTGGAGGGGGTCCCAGCCCCAGGACACGTCTGTTGCTGGTTCTGCAGAAGACAGACCTTTGGAGTCTCCCAGCCCTTGTAGGGGTGCAAATCCTCAGGATACTAAAGAAGAAGACATAAATATTTTAGGAGAAATGCGGTTGAATTCCCCCAGTTCCAATGAAGTTGAGAAATGACCAATTTCAAGAGTTTTAAGTTTGTGTATCTTGATGGCTTAGGTAATGCCCATAACCATTACGAAGAACTCATAAAAAATAACAATTTGAAGGAATGCTAGTTTCTGGGTACTGATTTGTTTGTTTATTTATTTATTCAAAACTTGCTATTTGTACTCTGGACCGAGTGGGAAAGGAGAACACATTGAACAATAAAAAGCCCATCGTTTCTGCTCTTTTCCATCTGAAATTCAGTAGAAACCTTTGAATTATACACTTTGATTGGTGACATTGTTGTGTGTAACTTATATTTCACTGAAGCTGTTACAAAAAGCAAATTGTGTTTGACCCCGTGGAGGGCAGAGGCCACCCACACACCTCTGTAACCTGCATGAGCTCAGAACTGAGTGAACAGAGGTGGCAGCCTCTGCAGGACAAGGCCGACGCTGTTCTTCTGGTTAAATCGTTGGATTCTTTTCTGAAGAATTAGTTTATCATGCTCTGCCACGTACAAAGGAAACGAGAAAACCTGTTTGATAGTTGTTCAGTGGAAACAAGCTCATTTTTATTTAGAAGAACACTGTTTTTCAATACTTGTCTCCAATTTTTATCATTTTGTGTGTCTCCCTTTTAATTCATAGTATAATATATAATATTTATACATAAATCACAATTTATATATCATTATATACAAATATATTTTATATGTAACTATATAACTATATATAAAATATAGAAATATAAAATTTTATTTACTATATGCATATATATTTACATTTTATATATGTATTTTATATGTGTTATATATAATGTGTATGTGTGTATATACCTGTATGTATTATGTCACATTTAGCTTGGGCTGTTTATTTTCTTTTCTTGGTATATTTTTCTGTTGAGTTGAACATATAAGGATCCACACTCAAGGCTCTAGGCACCAGCTCGCTAGCTAGACAGCCCAGGGTCGGGGGAACTTGGCTGTCCCCCTCCCACTCCCCCTCCCTCCTCTCCCCTTATCGTCACCTACTCCTCCGGCCCTGTCCCTTCTTTATGGCCATGGGTGTTACCATCTGGCTTGAAGGCACCACAGCCCCCAGCTCTACTTCATTGTCATCATCATCATCATCACTGCAGTTAATTCCTTAGTTTGAAACGAGGCCAGCGGTGAGAACTCCACCCACACTATATCGTTTAGCCCTGAAAATGATTCTGGGACGTGCCTGTGTCCCAGTGTCCCAGAGGAGCATCCGTGCTGCAGGAGTCTCAATATACTGCACTTCCAGTCTCTGACGTGTGCAGCCACCTGAAAAGCGGGGATTAACGTTCGTGAGCCGTGGCTGGGAGGAGAAGAATGTGTTGAGAGCTTGAAATTCACGAGGTGCTCTTTAATTACATAGCTGCACCTCCAGCTCGCAATGCCGGCTCCATCCTGCCCTCGATGACACAGCTCCTCTTTAATATAAAATTCAAATTTCATTGCCGAAAAAGGAGGTTACTTAATGAGTAAATAATTGAATTCCAAGAAATCATTGTACAGAACATAACCTAAGGCTTCTATTTTTAATTGAATGTATTGGGTTGACGTTGGTTATTAAATTATATAGGTTTCAGGGATGTGATTCTGTAATACATCATCTGTATATTTTATTATGTGTTCCCCACGCCCAGTCAAGTCTCCTTCCATCACCATTTACCCCTCCAGACCCTCTCCTACTCTACCTCCCCCCACCTCCCCTTTCCCTCTGGTCATCACCATGTAGTTGTCGGTGCCTATGAGTTGTTTTTTTTGGTTTATTTTTTGCTTAACCCCCTCACCTTTTCACCCAGCCTTGTACCCCCTTCCCTCTGACAGTTGTTAGGTTTTCTGATTAGGCCCTAACTCCTTCTAGGTATGAGTCACAACTCAGTATAATGTAGTCATCGAAAAGCCATCGCCGCAGTCTGTGTGCTTCACTCTATTCAAGATAAAAATAACTTTTGGAATATCTTGCATTAATGCATTTTATTTTACACAAATGCACTAATCCCCACCCATCTGCCTTAATTCAGGCAGTGCATTTTCGCTTGACTTTTACAATTCACGCCGCTAAGTGCTTTTTATTCTGGTGTGTCTGAGCCTGGGTGTGCGGGTTTCTACTTCTCGCGCTCTCCTCTATTATTTTACATCTATTTATGGATTTAGAAGATTTTATCGAAGCGTCATTTTTTTATGACAGAAAGTGGGATGGAATGTGAAGTGTGGAGAGATTTCAATAGTGAGGCATCTGTGGCGCAAAACTCTGAAGAGATGAAATTTAAAAAATATATCTGAAAATACATACTTTTGAAAAGTTTGCACTCAGAGATCATTAAATATACATCTAACTGGAGGGAATCTCGGAGGTCGTTTTACTTCCATCCTCTTGTTTCGTAGCTAAGAAATGACCACTGGAACTTAGATGAAGTTCCAACCGCATGTATGCCTGTTCCCCAAACTCCTGGAAGTCGAGACCTGTTCTCACAGGTGAACTGAAGAAAAACTAAAGCACAAGCTCCCTTAGTCTCCACTCTTCAGTCGGACTTAGCACACAGACGTACGGTGTGAGGGAGGGAAGACTTGAGCTGGGCTCCTGGCCCCCTGACCAGGGGATCCTTCGCCGAGAGAAACAGGCTTGGACGGGGCTTGGTGGAGCCGTGGAGCTGATTCTGGGGTCGAGCGCGTGGCGTGGGGTGGCCTCCAGGAGATGGCGGCATGTGCAGAACTTGGGAGTCAGGAGGCGGGAGTGATGATGATTTTCTCCACCGGCCGAGTCGCCCTTGGCGTTGTGGAGGGAAGGCAGGTGTCTCCTGGCAGGAGGCTGGACGGGCCACGGAGCAGAGGGGTTGACGAGAGGGCGGAGGAGTGGTGGTCTCGGTGAGGGCGAACGACACGCGGTGGGAGAGGCTTGAGGACTCGTAATCTATGCCAGAGGCAGTTTAACGGAGCTAAAGGTTCCAGGAGTGAAACTCTGAGAGGTGGCCAAGGGGCAGATGTGGCCCCGGGCGTGGCTTCCTGAGGCACAGCAGAGGCCGGGTTTGAGTGATGCGCAGTGACTCGGCCCTACGAGTGGCATTTTATGTGGTGACCCGTCACCAGCCCTCCATTCCCACTGCTACTGTTTCAGTTCATGCTGTTAGGTTCCTCTTCTGGATTATCTACTGGTTTCCAGTTTCTCTCCTTCCGCTCCGGTCTTCTCCCTTTCAATGCATCTGTTGGGTTCCTCTGACTACAGAGTTTTAGTCTCACTCCGTCACCTTCAGGATGGTTTTACCTCTTTAGCTACTTAGACACTTATCTGTTTCACACATTCTGCCACAGATTTCCTATTCCATCGACTTTTAGCCGCATAGTTTTTCACCCTCTCAAAATCCTTGTCACTAGGGCCTTGCCATCGCAACTGCACCCTGGCCGAGCCACACCCCTCATGGTTACCACACCCTGCTGAGCCACACCCCCTGTTATTACCACACCCAGGCTGAGCCACACCGCTCATCGTGACCACACCCAGGCTGAGCCACACCCTCATCATGACCACACCCAGGCTGAGCCACTCCCCTCATCATGACCACACCCTGCTGAGCCACTCCCCTCATCATGACCACACCCAGGCTAAGCCACACCCCTCATCTTGACCACACCCAGGCCGAGCCACACCCTAATCATGACCACACCCAGGCCGAGCCACACCCCTCATGGTGACCACACCCAGGCCGAGCCACACCCTAATCATGACCACACCCAGGCTAAGCAACACCCCTCATCTTGACCACACCCAGGCTAAGCCACACCCCTCACCTTGACCACACCCAGGCCAAGCCACACCCCCTGTTATTACCACACCCTGGCTGAGCCCCACCCATCCCCAGCTGAGCCCCTTCAGTACAGCCATGCACATGTTTGAGCTGCCATTTTTGTGCCCCTTTGTGACTCTGTCTTTGTTCATGCTAATTTCTCCACCAGCCGTGTCCCCATTCCCACACCCATCTGCTCAACCCCCCACAGGTCCATGTACCTCCCCTCTGGCGTCACCTCTTCTTGGGAGCATGTCCAACCTCCTGAAGCTGCGTCAGGCCTCTCAATCCCTCTCTCACCCTGAAGGTGTTATCATAGCATGGAAATGGCATTAATTAATGTTCTGCTTCTCTTTTTCATCCATAGACTAGAGGTCCTTCAGAGTGGGAACTGTGTGTTCAAGGTCATTTTTCCACTTTGCACGGTGCTTAGCATCCAGGAGACGCTCAATAGACGTTCGCAAACTCAGCAAATGACCTGAGCACAGGAAAGCACTGAGAGGCCTCCTCTCATCCAATATTCTCTCACAAACCAGAGCTTCCCAGCGAACTTTTAATCATTAGGAGATCTCGCTTCACTCTCTGATCTAATTGTCCCGGGCTCCTCATGGTGAAGCCCCCCAGGGAGAAGCTGCTGCTGCCAACGTCTTCATTTGTCCCCCACTCTCAGGAACATGGGGGCCTACGGGGTCAAGGCTGAATCCATCTAATGACCCTGTCTTTTCAACTTGGTGAATGTGCTGCCTTCTCTATTCCTTTCAATATTTTACCAATTTTCTCATTCATTTCCCTCCAAGTTCTCTCCACATGCTAATTTCACTCAAATTCTAGGTATGATACATTCTATTAATATTCTTTCCATTTGAACCTACGGAGCACACACCGCTTCACTGAGCGCCTGCGAGGAGACGTTGCCTGGAAATAGAGCTAAATCGTCTCTGCAGTGAAACTGCATAATTGGGATTTCACTTGTAGCAGGGCTCATGCCCATTTCAGTTTGCTTCACGGGAAAACTTGGAGTCTGAGTCTCTGAGAGTGGTACATGTGCAGTGTCTCTCTGTGCCTCGAAAACAGTTCTTACAAGGAAATACAGGGTGCTCTTCAGGCAGATCAGACTGGCCAGGAGCAAGCTGGACCTGGTATTTCCCTAGGGCCACAGAGTTTATAGCACAACTCAGAGAAATCTTTGTCCATCCAGCTGTGCATTCAGACACTGTTCCCAGTGTACAGACTGGGCCCATCAGTATTCCTCTCACATGTACATTCCATGTACCACGTGCCTAACACCCTTTCCTTGAGTATATACAATTGCAGACAACATCTGTTCTGAGTTTCAGTAAATGCAATGGGCGTAAGGAGTTTTAATTCCAGAGCTGGGTCATCTAAGTGGATTCATGCTGCCTCTTGTTTGCCCAACTTCATGGTAAACCCTGGGTTTGCAAAAATGACCAAATCTATCCCCCTTGAGGGGCTCACTGTCGAGTGTAGCCTCCTGAATGGCTGCATGTTCTGACAAACCAACTCATCAAGCCTCTGCTGTTGCTTGTCCATTTGCACCCACACCCAGATCCATGCTCTGTCCCCTTCTGTCCTGCTCTGCGACTCCGAGGCTGCCAGCCGCGGACCTTCTCTCCATCTTAATTCTCTTCGGTTAAACCCTTCGAGCCTGCCGTTCATTTTTGGCTGACACCCACTGACAAACCAGAAGTCTAAGGCTAAAAGAGGCCTTTCAAAAAATCCAGTTTATCTCTTATATTAGTTGCTTGGGTATAGCATAAGTTACCCAGATTCGGTGGCTTTAAACAACAGAATAGTTATTCCCTCAGTTCTGGAAGCCACAAGTCCCCAACTGAGGGGGTGACAGTGTCACAGCTTCCAGAGGTGCTAGGGGAGGGCCCCTCCTTGCCTCTTCCAACCTCTGGTGGCTCCTGGTGGCTCCTTGGCCGTGGCCACATCATTGCAATCTCTGCCCATCTCCCGTAGCCTTCCTGGGCGTCTGTGTGTACAGATCCCCCTCTCCTTTCTCTGATGAAGACAGGAGTCATTGGAGTCAGCACCCACCCCATCCCTTGGATTATTTCCTTCTGAGATGCTTAATTAAGTATTTTTGCAAAGGCCCTATTTCCAAATAACATCATATCCTGTGGTTCTGGGTGGACATGAATTTTGGTTCAACACTGTTCAACCCACTAGATTTTCACTCTCAAAAAATATCATCTACCCCAGCCGGGTGTGGCTCAGCGGTCGACCTAGGATCCAGGCGATCGGGGTTCGATTCCCGGTCAGGGCACATGCCTGGGTTGTGGGCTGCAGCCGATCAATGACTCTCATCATTGATGTTTTTCTCTCTCTCTCTCCCTCTCCCTTCCTCTCTCTGAAATCAATAAAGATATATTAAAAAAAAAATCATCTAATCATTATCATAGCAGAAAACAATCAGGACACAGTTAATAAAAAAGAGGCCCTGGCAGGTAGCCCAGTTGGTGAGAGTCCTGTGTTCAGTGGCTGAAATTACAGGTAGAATCACAAAGATCTTCATTAAAACACGACAGTGCGCATTTATATTCAGGACGTAAATTTGACTGAGTGAGACAGAAAACACAAATAATTATCTCGAAAAGGAAGAAAGGTTATTTCTGGGGCTGGTGTGGTGGCTGGGCTCTCGGAGGTCTCCAGGAGTCAGGAATCAAGCCCTTTCTGTCCCCTGTCCATCCCAGTGTGATGTCTTTGTCCACATGACACAGTGCGGCCATCACGCGCCTCCATTCTGGTTGTCGTGGAGAAGGCAGGGCGCCGACAAGGCCACGCTTCCAAGAATTCCTGCACATCACTTTCTGATCACATCCGGTTAAGCAGAACTGTATTACACGGCCCCGTTGAGCTGCAAAGGGATCTGGAAAATAGAGAGTTTATACTGAACAGTCTTGTGTCTTCTTATTGTTGACCTTTTAAATATCGTCTTCTGTTCCATATGCCCATTTCCTCTTTTCCCCAACTGCCTGAAATATTAAAAAAATACATTTACACTTCTTTAAACTATACATTAGAATACGTCAGGTTCAAAATTAAGGTGGCATTACTGTGCGTAAAATGACTGAAGCATAATTATGGTATGATTGCCAACTATTAAAATAGTTAACCTAGATGCTTATGTAAATACACATAGCCACACTTATTGAAGTCACGTTATGAATATACCTCGTATTTTAAATAACTATTCTCTCCAAGTTTTAACTCAGTTTTGATGTTATGATGACAACTTTAATCTTGTGATAAATACACATCCTAAGTGTAACCTTGGGGATCGGAGCAAGCGGACGTGAGGGGTGGTGCCCTGCGGCCTGGAGGGAGTTCGGCCGGAGCGCCTCCACCCGGCAGCCGGCGGCCCCTTTCGGGAAGGATGGCGGTTCCCGCCCCAAACTCCTCATCTCATTCTGGTGGAGCCGCACGTTCTCCGCTCTCTACGTTAGCGATGCCCAATTAGCAATGCCTAGAGCAGAAAATGGAAGAAAAATTGGCCGTTGTAAGCCACTCACAGTAAAGTCATCTCATCTCATGTATCAATAGCTTTGCTCACCTGCACTGACGTAGGGAACTTGGAAGTTATTGTGGAAAAAGACAGTGAGTCGGGGGCCCACAGGCCCGGACAACACCGCTTCTGAAGCAGAGCGTTTGCTGGAGTTCAGGTGAACTCCCCGCTGCCCCTGGGGGTCTGTCCCGCCCCGGAGCAGCGCCGTGCGGAGCCAGACGCCACAGGAGTGCGCTCGGCGAGCGCCTGGATGTGTCAGTTAGTGATGACAGCCTCGGTCCCTCATGCAGAACCTACAGGATTAACAGTTTGTCATATTTATTAAACGATCCCTTCGTCATCACAGACGCCTTCTGCTGTGTGACAGACATCGCAGGGGTGCTGAAAGGTCCTAGTTAACTTTATGAGTTTGAGGCCTGTTTGGACACATCTGTGTTTCTGAACGAAGCCTCAGCCGGCGCCTGGACGGCACAGCCATGAGGAGCAAGCCTTCCTCTCGGCTGCTGCCTGGCGGGGGGGAGACCCGCCACCCCCGGGGGACCGAGTGGACGAACGGCATCCCCCCAGGTGGAACCCGAGGCCTGATTCCACTGAAATGCGGCCTATCGTGTTTGAAGAACCTTGGGGGATGCAAGATGTCATCTTAGAAGGGAAGGATTAGGAATGTAATAACGTTGCGCAGTTTTCAATTTGGGATGTTGGCTTTCAGCAAATGCCCTAGTAAATTATTTCAAATGTGATAAACTGTTATTAACTATTTTCTTTTAAACACAAAGTATATTTAGGATATTTTGATAAGACTTCTCCAAAACCTTATCTATCATTGGATGATTTTTTTTTCCAAATAATATAGTTATATATAATGTTCTTGAATTAAAAACAAAAATATTCTTGAAAAAAAAAGTTAAAAATGAACAGTCAAAGCTCTGTACTGTCCTTGGGAATTCATAATTTGCTGTAAAGTTTACTGCAAAATACTGCCAAGGCATATTTAAATCCTTCCCAATGTCATGAATTGTCAGTTGCCATATAATCTAGTAAAAGGGAGACCTTTGCTGGGAAAACAGAAAAAAAGAAGAAGCAGTTTTTATTTTATTCTGCTAACCAAAGTTGTGATAAACTTATTTAAAGGGGGGGAGAGATTGAATTTTTCAGAAAGATTATAGTAAGTGGGTTAGAATGGACTGGATAATGGGGAAAAAGTCAATACCATTTTACTTTAAAAGTGAACAGAAATTCAACCTTCCTGTAATTTCCATTTACAGAAGATTAAATATCTCCGAACCTGATGCTCTGAATAAAAGGTGTGATTTCTAGAGGAAATTTACCAGCTGTTTCTTATAATCACCACAAGTCAAAATATTCACCACCGTCGAAAGGGACGTCTTCTTGCAACTGCTGTCGAGTCTCCCGCCCGTATGATTTTAAAGTTATATTTCTTAGTAAAGAAATTTTCATCTCTCATTAGCTAGTATTTTTAAGATATGAAGACCATTTCTTATAAAAGAATAACTAATTGGGTGGATGCCACAAGTATCTTCCCATAAATACACTGTTAAATATTTTCTACCAAATACAACGTACATTGAAGTTGTCTTGTAGACCCCGGTTATTTCACAAGGGACTCCCAGCTGGAATCCATGATTGTTTGCCCGTAAACTGAAGAGTTGTATGCTACTAAAATTTACCTAATTAGTTCCTTCAAAAGTTAAAGGACTCATTATTCAAAGATGGATTAACTTGTGGAAACATCCCACTGTGGACACCAGAATGCACTAAGTAGCCTGTCTTCTGTGGTTCTACAGCCTAATTAGAATTGATGAGATGACAACAGATGACGTATATTTTTATTTTATATTTATAATTTATAGAACAAATAACAAAATATAGTTCCACACCTCGTAATGTATTTCTGACAGACGACTGGCATACCAACATTTAACGTTATTGAATTAATTTAAATCTTCCCCAGCTTTATTGAAGTATAATTGACAAATTGTGTCAATTTAAGATGTACACCATGATGTTTTGAAGTAGGTGTGCATTGAAAAATAATCTGCACGGTCAAAGTAATTATCTTATCTATTACCTTGCACAGTTGCCATTTCCTCCTTCCTCTGCCTCCTCCGCCCCCCTCTTCTCTCTCTCTCTCTCTCTCTCTTTTTCTCTCCCTTAAGATCTACCCTCTTAGCAAATTTCAAGCATAGAAACAGTATTTTAACTATTGTCCCCATGCTGCACATTGTATCTCCAGAATTCATTTGTCACACTTAACTAAAACATTGTATCCAGTTAAACTTGAATTTCAGGTACACACATAAACAATGTTTTAGTAGAACTGGGACCCAGATGCTGCAGGGGCCATCCTTGCAACATTTGGACAAACTTCTACTCAAAAATGTATCTGAGACTTGAATTAATTGTCACATGCTTGTGTTGGCTAAACCTGGCCACCCTCACCGCGAGCACCAAGTCGTGGTGCCATCAACGGTAAGCCCAGCGTTTCTTACCCGAGGGCGCTGGGTGTGTGTCGTTAGTTGCAAGATGTTGCACAGCCGGGGCAGCTGCTACAGGGGCAGCGCAACTGTATCCCTCGGTCGCCCTTTCCCTAAAGCGAAGCAGGGGCTGTCACTTTACAGCGAGAAGCACACGAGTGACCGGGAAGAGGGCCACAAGCGTGAGCTTCTGCATCGACGCTGGGGACAGCAACGCGCTTTCTTTCATCGTTTTATCTTACCCATCTGTGGTGCCCAATGCGCTGACCCTCCGTCGCCGCGGCGACTCGGGGCGTTTGCCATCTATTACCCTTGACGGCTTGAACACACTCGCCTGAAAACCTAATAAGAAGGACGTGCAGCCCCGTGATGCTTCCCTCCCGGCCGAGGTCGGGGGCGAGGGGATCTGCGGCGGGGCATCTTCATCACCGGGCTTGCCTCCCGAGCGTCTGCCCGGGGGAGGCTGAATCCCTCGACGTTCGAGAGACGTCTTCAGCTTTCCTTTCAGGCTGAACAGTTTCGTTCGCCAGCCCAGGAACAATAGCTACAGCTGAGCAACGGGCATCATGCTGTACATTTGTCAGCTCGGAAATGACTTTCACGCACGTTCTGTTCACCTCCTAGCAGGAGCCCGTGAGCTGGGTGGGCATCGCCCATACACAGGGCACTCATTTTAATCCTTAAGTCAAGAGGTTCACGCCCTCCTGGGTTCGCTCAGGTTCTGCGGCCGCGTCCATCTGGGCAGAGCAACCGCTGCTGAGCAAATGGGCAGAGGTCTCTTCTGGAAAAAGCACCTGCGGTGCTCAGCTCGCAGCGGGGACTCCTTCTGCGTGCAGAGCGCAGGCTGGCCTTTGCCCTTCGCTGCTGCGCTGGGATGAACACGACTCGGCCTTCCTCACCCTCACGGCCCCCTTGCGCTGGGCTATACAAGATTAGTTGCAAAACATTAGCTGGACGGTCATGGGGCAGCGTTAATGGATTTTTTCAAGACTCTTTTTCAGAGCAGTTTTATAGTTCACAGAGCAATCGAGAGGAAGGTGCAGAGACTTCCCATGTCACTCCGCCCATCACACGGATAACCTTCCCGTTATCATATCCCTCACCAGAGGGGTGCGTTTGTTGTGACTGATCACAACTGAAGCTACAGTGACAGGTCACCTTCACCCCCCAGCCGTGGTTTGCCTCACGGCCCACTCTGGGTGGGGGACAGTCTGGGGGCTTGGACGAAGGTCTGACCACATGTATCTGTCCTTACGTTGTCCTGCAGAGCGTTTATGTCACCCTCGGATTCCTCTGTCCTCTGCTGTTCACCTCCTGCTATACCCTAACCTTCGGCAGCCGCTGGTCTTCTGTGGTCTCTACGGTTTGGCCATTTTCAGAAGGTCCTAGAAGTGGAATCATGTAAGTACGTCGCCCTTTCAGACGGGCTTCTTTCACTGGGAAATAGGCTTTTCTGTTTCCTCCATGTCTTTTCACGGCTCGATAGCTCACACTTTTTAGTGCTAACTAATATTCCGTTGTCTGGATGGGCCACAGTTTATTTTTCTATCACCGTATTTGCTTTCATGTTTTGATCGTGAATTAAGCTGCTGTAAACATCTATGTGCAGGCTTCTGTGTGAAAACGAGTTTTCAGCTCATTTGGGCAAATAGAACTGAACAGGATTCCTGGATCGCGTGGTAAGAGTGTGCTTAGTTTTGTAAACACCAAACCGTCTTCCGAAGTGGCTCCGAACCACTTTGCATCCCCCCCGGCGGTGAGCGAGGGTTCCTGCTGCCCCGGGTCCTCGCCAGCACTTGCTGTTGTCAGAGTTGTGGATTTTGGCCATTTTAATAAGTGTGCAGTGGCATCTCACTGTCGATTGAGTGCATTTTCCTGAGGACATATGAAGTCCTCGTTTCATATACTTATTTGCCATCTGTATACCTTTATTCATGAAATGTCTATTAAGGTTTGAACTCTTTTTAATTTGATTTTTTTTTTATTGTTGGGTTTTAGATATTTTGTATACTTTGGGTAACAGGTTTATTTTATTTTATTTTTTATCAGATCTGTCTTTTGCAAATATTTTTTCCGTCTGTGGCTTGTCCTCTTAGTCTCTTGACATCGCCTTTCCTGGTTCATAGACAGCTGTGCTCGTGATGTGACCCTCACGTGGCAGAAGAGGCAAGGGGGCCTTCTGGGGTCACTTTCATAACAGCGCCGGTCCTGTTCATGCAGCC
Source organism: Miniopterus natalensis (assembly GCF_054644295.1). Lineage (NCBI taxonomy): Eukaryota > Metazoa > Chordata > Mammalia > Chiroptera > Miniopteridae > Miniopterus > Miniopterus natalensis. The sequence continues at coordinate 33,036,647 of NC_142087.1, read as the reverse complement.
TCTCTGCTCATGACTAATCAACTCCCCGAGGTCCCGTCTCCTGACCCCGTCACAGGGGCACTAGGGTTTGCTATAGACTAAAATGGCACGGGCACATTGTCAGTCTTCCCTAAAAGGCATGTCCCCCAACCTGTCACACTTCAGTAAAACCAGCCACGGTTCTAATGTGTCATCTCGTGTCTGCCCGGGGCAGTCATGAATTTCCCTCGTTTTATGCTCAGTGTAAGTGTGGGCTCTGCCCAGTCAAGAAAAAGCCAGGAAAAATTTCAGGATTTGCCATTGTCACGGGCTGAGCCTGAGACTCGTGGCCGGATTAGCCGTGAAGTCTCCGCACAGAGAGGCAATGAGCGGTGGCCAGAGCACCACCCGGGCAGCGGTCCCCACACCGATCCTTTGTCCTCAGCCGTAACTATGTCCCCGATTCCTCCTGATCGTCCATTCACCAAAGGGCCAGGTATGGCCCACTTGGCCGTTCACCGCGCTCTCCATGGTCACCGTGCTTCCTACCGATTCCCGTGGTCTTTCCACGGCTTCCACGGACCAGCTGACCAAGCTCTCACCCGCCTCTTGCAGAGCCCGGGTCTCTGTCACCACCTGCCTGATGGACCGACGCTAAGAGGACTTGCCCTGCGAACGGCTTCTGCAGGGACGCATTGGTAAAGGCCTCTGTCGCCTCCTGCGGCGGGACCCTGAGTGCGCCTGCTTGTGTTTGTGTTTGTTTGTGTTCGTGTCAGGAATCTGGACGTGGGATACGGCTGCAGGACTTCGTAAAGCTCGTCTCGCTGAGTTGAAATAATGTGTTTCCAAACTTGGCGAATTTCATCACATTAAGTGCCTTTTACCACTTTGGCTTCTTGCAAAGAAAAGGGTATAAAACTCTCAGTCTTGCCACATGTCCAAAGAGTGCGGTGCATTTAGAACCGTTATCCGCATTATCACAGGTGACGTATTATTCTAGCCAAACGGGTGAAAATGACGACTGCTGAGGTGTCATCCTGCAGCCCCGTCGATGTCCTACTTCATAGGTGCTGACGGCCGGGAAGAACATTTGTGGGTTCACCCCTCAGAGCAGGGACACTTTGCAAAGCTGACACCGCACAACAGGAGGTGCTGAGAAGCGTTAGGAGAGACAGAAACGTCATTTGCAAATCTCCCCTTGCCGGACGCTTCTTTGGGGCACAGCTTGGTTTCTCCCTCCCCTGACGGACTCAGCTCCCCTAGAGGGGAGCCTGGAGAGGCTTCGGTACCCCTCGGGCGTGGCTCTGGGTCGTGTGCCCTCGCAGTGCCTGTGTAAGGGAGGGCCCAGCGCCCACCGGGTCGTGCTGCTGGGGACCCTGCTGCTCCCCCGCCCTTGGCCCCGTTCGCTGTGATTTTCTGCTGTTGACAAAGGAGAGCGGTTCTGTTATGAACGCTTGTGCTTTAGTTAAGTCTGATTCTGGGTACGCAGGGCCTCATTGGTGAATCACTATTTGGCATCCCAGCACTTAACATCCAAGTGGAGAAAAGAATGGAAACTCTGCTTTCTCCCTTTATTTGGTGAAGCTGTTCTCGAGCGGGGCCCCAGACGGGCTGGGGGAGGACAGGACTCTGGAGGTCCCTCTCCGGTCTTCTGTGTGCCCCTGTCCGCATTTGAAATGAAAAGGCCCAGAGGGAGACACGGGAAACGCAAGGAATCCTAGAGGGGAGGCCGCCGGTCATCTTACAGACCGGGAACGGCACCGGTATTGGCTGTGCTGGCTTCTGCAAGCGCAGGCCCCCTGCACCAAGCAGCCTGCGCCCGGGAAGGCGTGGCCGGCACTCCCCGCAAGGCCGGAGCGGGTGGGGACGACACCGCAGCCTTCCCCGCGCCCTTCAAACTGGACCCGCCCGTCCCTAAGAGCCCTCCTGGGAGAAGGCTCCGGGAGCTGTGAGCCCTGCTGAGTGAGGGTGGGGTTCGTGTGCGAGAGCCCGTATCTGAGAACATCGAAGCCCCTTGTGAAGGACTTTGGTTTGAGTTAGGCTCACGTTGGTGATGGGGGTGGGGGCCAGGGCCCTGATGTCAGAATCACCTGCGAATTTCTATGAAAATTATGAATGTCCAGCCCTGCCGGGTGTGGCTCAGCGGTTGAGCATCGACCTAGGATCCAGGAGATCGGGGTTCGATTCCCAGTCAGGGCACATGCCCGGGTTGTGGGCTGGGCCGCCGATCAATGATTCTCATCATTGATGTTTCTCTCTCTCTCTCTCTCCCCCTTCCTTTCCTCTCTCTGACATCAATAAAGATATGTAATTTTTTTTAAAAAAAAGAAAATTATGACTGTCCAGCCTTTGGACTCAGAATACCTGGAGGTGAGTCTGAGCATTTCATGTTCAGGAAGAGCCAAGGATCTGCTTCTCTTCAATATGAGCTGATCAAGTCGAGAAGAACCGTGAAATGTACAGCATCGCGTGTTAGAAATACGGCGAAGAGCTGCGTTGCCTTGTAGGGGAAAACTAAGGGAAGTGTTTTTGCTTGAACAACCCTAGACCTAGGTGAAATGTAGTCACCTCCTCAGAGGCTTCCACGAGCGGAGAAGACAGGGAGGAGTCGCAGGGCCAAAGCAGGTGGAAGGATGAGCCCCCACGAGGTCAGGGACCTGCAAGGCCCGTTTGCCTCGGGGTGCTGGCCTGCCCATGGATTTTGGCAGAGGGGCGGGGCTGCCGGTGGTGAGCGACCCAAAGGGAAGGCCGACAAGGACCACTCCTGCTTTCCTCTGATACCGCGAAGAGGTACACACTTTGGGCAACAGCAAACGGGAATTAAACTGCCCACTTTTATAGTGTTTGTTGTTTTTCGCATCGTTTTATGTGCCTTAGAAAGTCTGGTAAAGCTCGAATCCTGAAATAATATCAGGTAACCAATAGTATTTATGAATATTTCATGGACGGTTGAGAACTATGCACATTCTGCAGTTGTAGTTTTCTATCTGTGTTCAGCTGGCCAGCGTGGCCCATTTTACTGTTTAAAACATCTGTGTTCTCAGTGGACCCTCCCCCCTGCCCTCCCCCATCCCTCCCCATCCCTCCCTCCATCCCCCCTCCATCCCCCCTCCATCCCTCCCATAAACTAGGACTTTAAGGTGGTGTTACACACTTGCTTATGTTATGAACAGAAGCACACACCTTTTAACTTTTTATATTGTGCTGGAAAGATTCATTTGCTTTCAAAGAAATGTATCCAATACATAGAAAAAGAAACAAAGAACTGAAAGAAAGAAAAAAAACTGAAAAGAAATTGCTTAAGGAGTAAGGTGAGCACACGATTTCAGAATGGGAGCTATTTCTCAGGTTTTAACACTATGGATTTTCAACTAAAGCTCACATTTTAAGTCAACGTATGTCCATGCCACAGGGAGAGATTCTGAAGTTTATCGATACCCGATGATGCATAAATTGATCCAACGGAAGGGTCGGCATCCTGTCTCCAGAAACGCTGTGTTTGCTGTGCGTTAAAAACGATGAGCTGCTTGTTAGAGGTGAATGAACTGCTTTAGGGTTTTGTTCTTTCAGCTCTAAGAGTGTGAAACGGTGTACCCTGGGCCAGGACGCCGGACTTTCTGAAAAGACAGGCTGGAATCTGTTATTAAGCGTTGAACAGATAATTCCGTTCTGGGATGACACAGTGACCAAGGAGACAGCTTTTGGTCAAACATAATTATATTTCATGTACTCGCTGATGACCACAACATTTTATGAGATACTGAGATGCTTTTGTTATTATTGACCAATTAAATCCACACATCTGCCTGTGCTTTTCAAAATAAAATTCTATTTTTCCATTGTTCTTAGAGATAAACTTCAGCCATGCGGGAGTGAGCCTTGTAGATATTTTTGGAGAGTTAACCAGCTGACCATGGCCGTCCACCCCAGTTTAAAGAATCATAGCCCAGACACAGAAAAGCTGGTTTTTGCGCGCACACTGTTTTTCTGGTAGCACTGCAATTCTCCGAGTCCCTTGGGAACAAGAATCCTCCAGCCGTTCAGTGTAACTCGGTGTTATCCAAACCTTTCCAAATTTCTGTCAGCTTTGCTCAGAGGAAAATCAACAGCACAGTATAGTCGATCTTTCTTTCCCAGGTTCTGTGTCTGTGAAATCGTCTCCTTGACAAAATTTATTCGTGGCCTCAAATCAATACCCACGGGAGGAGCTCCCAGGGCCGGCCTGGCCTGCGCAGCACCTGACTCCCCCTGCACTGCGGCCGGATGCAGGGTCACCACGTTCTCTGCTCCGCGCCTGCTCTGTACACTCGGGTTCTCGTCTTGGTCTGGTCAGTGCCGCGTTTGCCTCATTTCTGGGCTGGAAAAATAAGGCAATCTTCTTTTAAAAAGATTTTTAGAAAATTTTTAAATTGATTTCATAGAGAGGAAGGGGGAGGGAGAGACAGAAACATCAATGGTGAGAGTCATCGATCGGCTGCCTCCTGCACGCGCCCCACTGGGGATCGAGCCCACAACCCAGACCTGTGCCCTGACCGGGAATCGAACCTCCATCTCCTGGATCATTAGTTGATGCTCAACCGCTGGGCCACGCCAGCTGGGCGATAAGGCAACCTTCTTGCTTCATCTATGTTCTCAGTGAAATAAATGAGGACCGCCGCTGAGGGAGGAGAGGTGTGAAGCTGAGAAATTTTCATCTCGGTGAAGAGAGACATTAGGTGAGCACGGCACTGTCCTGCCGCCACCAGGACCTGCCGAGGCATCGCTTCAGCTGCGTGTCGCTGACTTTAAAATGGGACACGTCAGATTATGTGTTAAATTCTGCACTGTGTCTTTGCCCCCCGGGGTTTACGCATAACTGGGTGTGTGTTGCCTTAGAGCAGAGTCTGAGCCCGTAATTTAAGTGATCAGTGTTACATCTGACTGTCACAAATCTGAACACGCCCTGGGGGTGTTATGTGATGAGAAGAATATTAGTCCCCCCTCTGGGGGCAGGTAGTGTCGTCGGCACATAGCGTTATCAATGCTGGAAGGTCACAGAGCCAATCACAGTCATACCTTTTGATCTTTAGCATGGGAAACTGTCTTGTAAGTAGCAATCAATGGAATACATTTTTAAAAAATTTTTTTCTTTAAGATTTGAAAAATTTCCTTATGAACTCAACCGGATTTCATTAAGCGAGACTTAAAATTCCAGCTTCACCCTCCCCCAAAGCAGAGAGTTTATCTTTTTGAATGACTGGTAGGGAAATGGGAGAGCTAGATCTTAGATTAGAGCAATTGATTTCATTTTTATGATGTGATATATCTTAATGCTTGCTAAGCTCAATGAGCCACGAGCTCTGTGACACATTTACTCAGTCAGCACTGACGGGGGTCCATTCCCAGCACTGCCCGTCAGCATTTATGTTTAGGGGTAGCACGTTTAACGTGGTAGCTGCTGGAGAGTTTCATGTCTAAGGGTGCTCGTCTTAGCCCACGACCAGGTGGCGTATGAGCGACAGGCATTTATTTCTCTCAGCCTGGGGGCTTGGAGTGCGGGGCCGAGGAGCCAGCAGGCGTGTGGTGCGGGCGTGCTCCCTGGCCCGGGAGGCCTGTCTCCTCTCGGTGACCTCACGGGGGGGCTCCGGGAGCTCTCTGGGGGCTCTTTTATGCCATTGCTCCCATTCATGTGGGCGCCACCCTCTTCACCCAGTCACCTGCCAAAGGCCCCGTCTCCTAATACCGTCATGTTGGGCGTTAGGGTTTGACATAGGAATTTGGGGGAAACACAACCATTCAGCCTGTGGCAATGCTGGAGCTGGTGCTGGAAAATAAGCAGCGTTCGTATTTCATCTACGTTCTCAGTGACACAAGTGAGGAGCCCAGCGGAGGGGAGCAGAGGTGTGAGGCTGTAAGGTTATCATCTCAGCCAGTAGGGATATTAGTTGACTACAACCGTCCCATGACCACCAGACATGCCGAGGAATCACGTGAACTGTGTGTCTCTGACTTTAAAATGGGACACGTGAGCGTGACTATGTTTTCAGTTAACTACACTCAGTCTCATGGGTACGGGCTCGGGGCAGGCAAGGGAACAGACAGGCCGTACCGTTCCTGGCCCTCTCCTCGCGTAGCCGTGATGTGTACCTGGCCCGCTGTGGTGTTTTCACTCAGCACACGCATGTTCCTCCGTCTAACCTTCTAGAATTGAATGTCTATCGATTTCAATCAACTTCGGCTGATTGAATCCATTCATTCTATGCGTTCACACTGTTATATTGCGACGGGTTAGAAAAATATAGCCCGTGCCTTCCTGGAACTCAAGCTCGGCCTGCCTCCTGGGCCTTGTCACCACACACTCTGCCAGGTATAAAAAATATTGAGCTAAAATATGTGGATCTCAAACTACAGCCTCATTTTTCTCACCCTCCTATTGATGTTTAGTCTGTCCTTTCTGAATTTATTGACATGTTAGAAACCGAAATCCTCCCCTTCCTCCTAGTCCCTTCCTTGCTATGGACGGTTAGAGAGAATATAAAGCCCCAAGTGTGGAAGCAGAGAGGAATTTTACATCTGAGGGGAATTTTAGAGCCCGTCAGAACCAGCCTGCTCAGGGCACGGTCCCCAGAAGAGAGGTTCTGCTCCTTCTGTGAGAACAAGGCCAGGGCCTCACGCTCGCTTCCCGCAGCCCCGCGGCTTCTGGTTACGGCTCTGCTGCTTGGCTGCTGTTGCTAACTGGCTGGCGTTTACTGAGCCTGGTAGATACCTTAGAACCAGTGTCTGTGACCATATTTAATCTTCTAGAAGGATAGTTATCAAGGTGTGTTCTCCATCCCGACCAGCTGCAGCAGCATCTCATGGGAGCTTGTAAGAAATGAAAGTCCTGGGTCCCACTCCAGGCCTATGAAGAAGAAATCTAGGAATCAGACCAAAATGATGGGTGTTCTCACCACCCAGGTGATTCCAATATGCACAAGGAACCTTGAGAACCACTGGATTAAAGGATGGTTAATTTCTATTCTGACTCTGAGACCCTTTGGTTCATGGCAGATCGATGTCAATGCCAAAGGGATTCACATTTTATTGAAATTTTTCATGTTATCTCTGTCATTTTCTTCACTCTCTGGAATAGCTCTTAATTACATCGTGGGCTGTGCAATCCCAGGAAACTCAAAGAAACAGCTTCATTATGCTTTTAGAGCTTTGAAACCATCCTGTCTGCTTGTATTTTATTTCCAGGCATCTGAAGTACCAGGAAGGCTCATGACGCTGACCTTTAGTTGCACAACAAGGACAGTGTACATTTTATGTTGAACCCTAATATGGTCTCTTAGATTTCAGTTATGGTCACACTTCTGGGCTGGCAGTTCTAAAGCAACCAAAAGAGCTACTGAGATGTTTGATTAGGTTTCTAAACAGGCACCAAGAGAAGACAATCCAAAAGATAAATGGACTCCAATTAAATGTTAGATGCCCAGTTAAAATACATTTTTGAAAAGTAATTTATTTAAAGTAGAGAAATTCAATAGTGATGAAGCTCATTAAAATAATAAAAATAAAGCCTGTTTTCCTAATAGAAGAAAAAATTATCCCAAAATGCTTTTAAAAACTGATTTTCTAAGCAGATTTTTACATAGGGAAATGAGTTAATAAAAAATGAAACTTTTTATTGCTGGACATTTAAAAATTTCAATTAAGTTTTGTTAGACTCACATTTCTGACATTGATCATGCCTAGAACCAAATGAGATGCAATAAAAACAGAAAAGCTATTTTTCCCTGAAATCATTGCCTTGGTTAGGACTGACCGGGAAATGCTAAAAACAGGAAAGAGTATTTTCTGAACAAAATGCCAGAGCCGACAGCAATCAGTAGAAGTGGGGCTGCCCGTGGTTACCGCTGTCCTCATTAGAAGGGAGATAACTTCATCTTTAATAACTGGGAACCTGGCGAAGACAGCAAGCCTAGGGTTTTAGTAAAGTTAATTTCAAATTAAATGCATTCATTAACTACCATTAATGACAATTAATAATTTAATCAATACCTCATAGTTATGTTGGCAGATATCTAACAAAATAAATTTTCATATATTATGGCTTATCTATAAAAATTATTAACATAAGGGCTTTGACAATATTCATATAGGGTTAAACATACTTTTGAAATAATTAGTATATGTATAGTGTATTTTAATTTATTTTTATTTTTAAAAATTGATCTTTATTGCTGAAAGTATTACAGATGCCCCTTTTCCCCCATTGATCCCCTCCACCCTGCACACCGCCCCTCCCCCAGGCATTCTCTGCGCTATAGTCTGTGTCCATGGGTTCTTTGATTAATGTATAGCATGTCCTCACTTGTATTTTCAAAGAGGACTTCAAAATTAGAAATGAAATCACAAAGCTTAGACGTACAAGTGAAGCCACATGTAGCTTCCCAGCAAACGCTTGGGGCGCCATGTGGAGCTGTAAGTGGCTGTGGTCCTTGGGAAATCTGATTGGAGCCTTGGCGAGGACACTCACTGCTCTTCCCCTAACCCTTGGACATTTGGACTCGGGACTTGCCCACTCCTGAAGGCTTTTTCAGTGAGTGCGATTTTCCTATGCTACTCAGCCCAGGTGCAGACTCTTTGGCTCACCGGGGGGTAAATTGAGACCCTCAGACCTGATGTTTTCATCTTGCCAAGGGTCATAATGTTGGAAAAGGCCAAGAAATTTCCATTGTGAAACAGGACCAACACAAGACATGAGACCAAGCCTCCTCTCCCCAAGTCCTCAGCCGCCTTCATGAATAGTTCGTTGGCCACACGAATGGGACTGGCAGTCCCCAGTCTGATACCGGGAAAGGGGAGGATGGCCTTCAACCTGTCACCTGGCAAGAAAGCCTCACTCCCTGGTGAGACAGCCTGCCCAGTGGCTCACCTCACACTGCAGCTGCGCCTACTCACAGGGACCTGATTCTGAAGGCCCGTGGCCTTGGCCTCCCTGTCACAGAGCTTCCCCTGAGACTGATGGACAAGAAGACACCTGGGCACACAGGCTACTAGGTCAGACCTTACGCCTTTTGGTAGCTTTCATTTCTTTGTGGAGATTTCCCATTTCTTTATTTGCTTCAAGAGAATTCTGAACTGTTTGTTGAAGGATTTTAATGATGGCTGCTTTAGAACCCTTGTCACATGCCTCCAACATCGAATTCGTTCTGATGTTGGCATTCGATGGATGTCTTGTCTTGTTCATGTTGGGCTGTTCCTGGTTCTGGGCACGACATTCACTTTCAGGTGTGTTCTGGACATTCTGGATGTGACATCAGGAGATTCTTTATCTACTTAAATGTGTTGTAGCAGCCAGGTGCTCCATTCAGGTTTAGCTTGTAGGTCTTAGCATATTTATGGGCTTCATGTCCAGTTTTTTTTGTTTTTTTTTTTAAATATGTTTTTATTGATTTCAGAGAGAGGAATGGAGAGGGAGAGAGAGAGAGAGAAACATTAATGATGAGAGAGTCATTAATTGGCTGCCTCCTGCACACCCCCTCCTGGGGATTGAGCCCGTAACTGAGGCATGGGCCCTGACCGGGAATCAGAATCCAAAGGTGACCTCCTGGGAGCCCACACCTGCGGGGCTCAGTTCTCCAATTTAAATCAAAGTTATGCACCTTGAATTGTTGGGTAATAATATATATTGATTCTCTTGACGAGAAAAAAATAAATTGGTGCTGAAAAGAAAACAACAAAAAAAGAAATTCAAGATATTTGTCTTATATTTGGCCTTAGGGATATTTTCTTCCTTTGATGGCATCTGTGGATTGCCTGTTTCATAGCCATCCTCTGTTTTTCCTCACTAAGAGAAACCTTGGCTGATGTGCCCAGCTGAAAAGTTACGTTTTTCTCATCTCTTTTGCAGGGAAACAGAGTAAATATAAAAGCAACGTTCTTTGTTGGGGAATCCTGTTTTGTGATTTAGATGGCTGGGGTTCCTGCCTGGAACACTGAAGAAGCCATGCTAAGGGTGCAGGAGTAGAAAGATGGAAAGAACCTAGGTTCCAGATGATTCGGTGAAACTGCCACGTCAGCCCTCCCAGTTTTAATTTAGTTCTCAGAGCCCTGGGAACACTCTTTGTTCTGCTTCATTGTTCCAGTGCCCCCGAGTCTCCCATTTCTATGTCTGCAGGTGCATTTGGGTGGGAGGTTCCAGAAATGCTGATCTTGGTTTGCTTTCTGGTGCTACATGCAGGTGAAGGCGATGCTGGCCCTGCCAGACTCTCTGCTGTTGGCCGGAAGGCCTGAGGATGTCAGGCCAGTTGGTGCTCTGGACACTATAGATGGGGCACCCATGACACCAAGTGTGGGGCCGGTGGGGTGGTGGGTGCCTGTCAGGTTCTGCTGCTGACAGATCCCACCACCACTGCCCTGGGTGACGCAGACACCTACTAACTGCTGCTGTGGCCGGTGGGCCTACCTGTGCTCAGGTGTGGGTCAGATGAGGACCTCCCACCAGGTCTCTGCTAGTCCGCTCCTTTCCTGCCGCTTTGTGAAGAATAAAAGCCAGGAGCTTGCATATGAAGCTCTAGAAATAGTAAATCTAACCTCCAGTAAAAGAAATCAAAACAGTAGTTGTCCTGAGGTGGGGGGGAGGTGATGCTGGCTGGTGAGACATGCATTATTTGGGAAGAGACATAAGGGAACTTTCTGGAATGATGGGATGATCTATCTCTTCACTGGGATGGGGTTATATGGGTGTATTATTTGTGAAGACTTGTAGAAATACACCTAAAATGCATGGATTTTATGTGTCAATTATATCACAATTAGAAGGTGATAAGAACTTGTATAAAAGAGGTCAGAATGATTGGCAAGGGTCAGAACCTGAGTGGCTTAGTAAGTGGATGAATAAAGCAGTGGTTTAGATTTCATCCGTGTAGTGATGGGGACACACTGGGGTGTTTGAAGCTGAGTCGTGCTCCAGTCAATGATGCTTTTCAGGGAGGAAACGTAGAGAGCAGTGATCCAGCTCTAAGCAAAGCCCTCAGGAGAAGTGGTGAGGACCCAGGGAAGGAGTAGCGTGTGGACTGCAGGAGGCAAAATGTTTGGATGACGTTTAAGGGGCTTGATGACCGACTGGCTAAATGGTGAAGGAAGGAGACTTGACTTGGGGCGGTGAACTCACAATACAGTGTACAGATGATGTGTTTGGAAACTGTGCACCCGGAACCTGTATAATTCTGTTAACCAGTGCCACCTGATAAATTCAATGAAAAGGAAGTAAAATAAAATAAAATAAAATGAGGGAAAGGTTGGCCTTTGGGTGGCTCCCAAGGGGCCTGCTTGGGTGAGCTGGTGAAATGCGCTATAGCTGAGCGATGAGATGTGGGATCAGGGCGGGAACTAGCGTGAGACGAATGAGGCCCAGCATTTCAAGGGACATCAAAAACTCAGTAACCAAGACCAAGGCAGGGCGAGAAGGGGACAAGTTGGAGAGCGAAGGCCATGGACCCAGTTTGGACATCTTCATTTCAGTGTGAAGGGTTAGGCCCGATAGCACGGAGAAGTGGCGCTGAGCCTCCGAGCAGCTTTGCGTTTTTTAGGTAGCTCGGAAGGAGGGCCGGGTGAGGGGGTCCTGGAGCTGCGGCCGTAACGCTCCGGGCCCCCAGGAGAGCCACGATTTTCCTGAAGAGGTTTTCGTTACATCCTCAGGTTGGTTCATGACTCGACGGGGCAAGAATTGCCAGAGCATGTCACACTGGAGCAGAGAGAAGGTGGGGGAAATTGCACGTAAAGAGATTTTTGTTTTTTGTAAAATAAGACGCAAGGTCGTTTGAAAGTGAACGGGTGGAAATGCATTAGGGAGGCAGGAGAAAGCGGGAAGGCTTTAGAACAGCTGCTGCGGAGAATCAGAGAGAGAGGCAGCTCCGGGTAATTAGAGAGACTGGCGAACATCATCCAGGGCTCAGCCAAGGAGCTCTAAAGCAGGTTTTAGAAAAAGGTTTTCTGTAGAGGCACCATGGCTGAGTGAGCATGAATCTCCTCTCTGCACCTCTTTGAGGTCAGCAGACTCAATGAACACATAAGCTGGTTCGTTCCCTAAAATCCCAGTCATATAATTCCACAGCCCTGACTTACGTTAGAACGGTAAACCCAAATAAAGGCTTCTTATTAGAGTATATTTTAGCATCCCTGAAAACGTTGACTTTAAAAGTCCTTAAACGCACGAGGAAGCCATTTCTCTTAACGAAATAGTTCACCCAGTCCCACACACGTCACCGATCCAAGCCAGCGGGGGGAGGGATTTAACCTGAAAGTAAGCAGCACACCGACGCAAGGAAGGTGCTGGAGCCACGAAACCCTAATCCTCTCTTAAAATAGGAAATTCTGTTGCTTTGTCAGGGGTGAGAGGCACAGTTTTGGTAGGAGGCAGATAAAGGCATCAGGAGGCAGGTGACAAAGGACCACAAGCGAGGGCATTTTTTATAAGTAGAGGTAAGGAGTGCTCGGCTTGGCATGGGGCACTCTGTTTATCGAAGGAGGTTTGCAACACAGTAGAGGAACTGCATCCCGCGTTTTTGTCAAATGCAACCGACCTGATGTCTTTTCAAGTGTCAAGTGACCTCCCTATGAATGAAAAATATGTTGCTAATATTTTGCAAATAGTTACCGAGCACCTGGTACCTTCCAGCTTAGAGTTGGTACCAAAATGCATTTATGTGGAGACGAAAGGACAGTGCTATAATTAGGCAGAAACACTGCTGTGTAATAAGAAGTAAATATAGAGGAAAGAAGATCACAGTAGCTATGTACCGAGTTAACAGTGAGAAAAAAATACTGAAAAAGTTGTCTATGGGATTCTATTTAAAATACTTCTCCATTTCCCCTACCCCCTAGCTCCTGGCAATCACCATTCTTCAAGACAACTTCACTCATGATTCCCTGCAAAGGGCTGTCCCTGATCCCCTCGGGGCGCCTTGACTCTTCCCTACCTATAATTCCACAATATTCAACTTTCTCCTCAATTTCTAGCATTTTATAACATTTTGCACTGGATCACTAAGACCCACACAGGAGTAACTGGAGCCTGGGAATGTAAGTCGCGCTTCACCAAGTTGATCACAGAACTACCCAGTGCCGCCTGTCTAAGCCTCGCTCTCCTGTTGGCAAAACAGGCACCCGGGGGGGCGTAACTGAAATAGTAAGCACTTAATGTAGTGGCTGCCTTCGAGTTGAATGTTTAATACATCTACCTCTTCTTACTAGTACCATTACAAAGTAATCGACCTCCCAGTTTTAAGGGCAATAGCCTCAGTGATATCCAGTGCAGACATGTTTTTGTTATAATCGTAGTTAAATATGTGAATATAAAGAGAGAAATAAACTTTGTAAACGTATAGCAGTATAATATGGAGTAAATCCCCCTCCCCACCAAAGGGAAATCAAAAGATTAAATGAATAGACTGTATTTAATGGATAGGATGCTGGGCTGATTTTTCGCTTCAGAGAATGAGTCTGGGCGTGTGGCCACGTCTCTGCGTGACAACTGGATGCCTCCACTTACGTCCCCACGAACTTCAGGGAAGCGGGCGCCAGCCCCCATGCCGTGACTTTATGTGACTTTCAGCTGGCTTAAATTAATCATGCTACGGCTCTCCTCTCCTTCCAAGAGGACCCAAGGAACTCATAAGCACAAGTGAGTCAAGGACAGCCAACCCTCTGGTGGAACTGGAGTGGGGGGCGGCGCCGAGGCGATCCCAGCCGGCCCCGGGCCCAGCGCTGTCTTTATTTGATAATCTGCTTTTTCACTAATCAGCACACTTTGGAAGATCTCATTCATTTTTAAAAATATGTTCCACCTTTTTAGAGAATCGTTTTTCTATTAATGAGAATTTAAATGATTCGGGAGCAGTCTCTGTTTTAGAATCGATGCGGCGGATCTCCTTGCGTGCGTTTCTGTGTGTTACCAACCAGGCGCCTGGCGTCCCGCACCTACCTCCTGGCTCGTCTCCCCCCGCTTGCCTCCGTCTCCATCTCTGTCTCTGTCTCCATCTCTGTCTCTGTCTCCATCTCTGTCTGTCTCCCCTCACATGAGTGCACCTTGGTGCATGCTGTTTTAGAAAATGAAAATCACATTATGTATACTACTTTGCACTCTTTTTTGTTTGTTTTATTTTCTAATTATGGCAAAAAACACATGACATGAATTTTACTCTCTCAACTGTTTTCCGTGGACAGTTCAGGAGGGATAAGCAGATTCACATCATTATGCAAGATCTCCAGAACTTTTCACGTTGTAGCTCTAAAACATTAGCTGATTGAGCAGGTCCCCGCGCCCCCCTCATCCCGTCCCTGTCGACCGCTCGTCCACTTTCTGCTTCTATGATGTTTTCTTTCGGGCGCAGTATCACAGTGTCGCACAACTTTGATGATACCTCTGCATTCAGTCTCATTTTGTATGAGTTTCAGGTGCACGGCACGGTGGTTAGACAACCGTGTGCTTTACAAAGTGCTCCCCCGATATTTCCAGTGCCCACCTGGCACCATACACAGTTATTACAATATTATTGACTGTATTCCCTGTGCTGTGCTTTACATCCCCGTGAGTATTTTGTAGCTACCAACTGACATTTCAGCATGAGACAATAAACAGGGGGCTGTGGGAGGGAGGGGGAGGGGGGAGGAAGGAAGGAAGGAAGGAAGGAAGGAAGGAAGGAAGGAAGGAAGGAAGGAAGGAAGGAAGGGAGGGAGGGAGGAAGGAAGGAAGGAGGGGAGGAAGGAAGGGAGGAAGGAAGGAAGGAAGGAAGGAAGGAAGGAAGGAAGGAAGGAAGGGAGGGAGGGAGGAAGGAAGGAAGGAGGGGAGGAAGGAAGGGAGGAAGGAAGGGAGGAAGGAGAGGAAGGAAGGGAGGAAGGAGAGGAAGGGAGGGAGGGAGGAAGGAAGGGAGGAAGGAAAGAAGGAAGGAAGGAAGGAGGGAGGGAGGGAGGTAGAGAGGGAGGGAGGGAGGTAGAGAGGGAGGGAGGGAAGGAGGGAGGGAGGGAGGCAGGGTGGGCGTATTCTCCTACCAGCATAGACCTCATAGCTCATTGTTCCAGAAGAGTGGCTCCTTTTTCCTCCCGTGCTCCTATTACCTCAACCTGGCAGTTAAAAAGTCCTAGGAGAAAGAATGAAGGGAAAGAAAACCAGCGTGGACTTAGTGTGGAGGAACGCCGAGGTGGAAGCCTTGGCCTCTGGCCCGCCAGGCGCCAGCTGGGCGTGGGGAGGGGAGGGGTGGAAGTGCCGGTGCGGGAGAGCGCGTCCCCCGCACAGGTCGGAAGAGGGTCCCAGGCACCTGTGTGCCCGCGACACCGCCTCTCCCTCAGGAAGCAGGCGCTTGGCGCTGTGGAAATGTTTCAGCCACACTTGAGGCTGCATCATGGACACGTCCAGGACGATCCTTTGAGCATCTACAGGTGATTAAGCTGCACAGAGGTTTTAAAATCCTGAGAAGCAAATACTTACATTGTGGGAAGTCGCCGTGAGAGCTCCACGCTCCCGCCTCCCTCCGGAGGCCTCTGAGTCGCCCGTCTGCTCCGTGGGGCACTTGGGGAAGCTGTCCCAACCCGAGGCATCAGGACCAGCCATATGGGGAAGAACGCTGTCTTCAGAGGACAGCAGGCTAAGCAGGCGGCTGGGCGGGAGGCTGCTGGGCGCAGGGGGGTAAGGACGCTCTGGCCCAGTGGAGTCGCTCTCAGGCTGCCGGTGTCCTTCTGAGACACGGGTCCCTGCCCACTGCGGGGCTGCAGGAGCTGCCGGGAAATCGTGCGGCTCTGTTGTGATGCGTGTTCCCTAAGTTTACAGCCTTTGTGGGGTTTCTTTTTTCTAAAGAATCATAATTTGGGCTGATTTCAGCTAACAAGGGAGGGAAATAAAGCCGGCCTGTAGCCTCCAGTCAACCGAATGCCTAACAGGAGCCAAGCGCAGGGCTTCCTAGAGACCAGGCACCTCCAAGGGGCCTTGGGGACTGGCCAGCCCCGGCCTGAGGAGCCCCCCTTGTACACATTTGCTGACATCGCTTCTCTTCGGGTTCACTGGGACTCCATGGCCTGTTCTGAAGCTCCAGGGAGCGTCGACCAGTTGAACATACGCCCTAGTTTTGCCTGTGCCGCGGGGACGTCTGGAAAGCTGACCGCTGTGGCCTCAGCTTAGAGCAGTGAAGGCGAGGCCGCAAAATCCCGCCGAGCTCCCGCGCCTTACATTTTATTCAGTGCCGGAGCTGGGCGCCCTCCTTGCTCTCCCGTGTTCACAGTGTCAGGCGCGGTTCAGTTGTTTTAGTTACTTTCACACTTTTAGGGATTCTAGGAAGACTCGGCACGTGGCGTCCGTTCCGTGCCTCCCACCCGCCCAGATGCACCGGGAAGCGCCCGTCGCGGTCGCCCTGTGCTCGTGCTGCGGTTTCGGGGACCCGCGCCGCTTTCGTCAAACATATGTTTCCACAGGTTTGTGTTGTGACCTTATTTCTAGAAAAGCCTTGATTCTAGACCCAGCTCGCCTGTGATCCGACCTGCGCGCCTTTGTTTTGGCTCGAGTCTCAGCACGGGGGCGTCTGTAGCGTGAAAGCTCCCGTTGCCTGTGGCACGAGCGGGGACGTCCTGGCGAGCGGGTGCCCCGCAGCCTGACCTTAAGGGCGGAGCCTGTCTGACCCCTGCCGCTGGTGGCCTTTCTGCCCGTGGCCAGGGCCGAGCGCCAGGGTCTGCGGTGGGGCCGCCCCAGGGGGGCTGTGGGTTGCGGCCCGTGTGCACCTTCCACTCCCCTCGGCTGAAGCGCCAGGGACACTGCTGCTTAGGATGACTTCGTGCTCAGCTGCTTTCACTTTTTCCACTTTGCTCTTTTCTATAAGTAGGCACATTTTCATTGAAAAAATTCAGTAATGGAGATGTTCTCAATTCTCTAATCTCAAACTTCTCGCTGGAGAGATTCACTGTTATTATCATGTTGAAAGATCAACTATATATGTATGTGTGTGTGTGTGTGTGTGTATATATATATAACATAGATAGTATATTTATATATTTAAACATATACACAGCAGATATTTCTGTATCTACCAATCATCTGCCAGCCTATGTAATCTGTCATGTTTTATTTTTTAAATATAAATGACATTGTATCCTGCTTATTTTCACTTAACAAATACTGTGTTGGGGAGATCTCTCACATCTCTATGTATAGAATCTCATATATTTAAAATATGTCTACTACTTGCTTGGTAGAAATTCAGGTAATTCACAGTTCTTCAAAAATCATGCAATCTATCTCATTAAAAATGTCCTTTATATATATGCAAGTATTTTTCCCCCAAACTGATGCAAAATTTTGCAATTTTTGGATTTTTGAATTATATGTCAATGATATTTTGTTTTGGGAAATTTTTTATAGGTGAGGCAAAACTTCCCACCGTAACATATGTAACATTAACAATTTTATCAGCTTTTATCCCATCTTCACAACACATTTCCTTTAACCTTAATTTTTCCAGTGTGGCAGTTGAGAGAAATCATATCCCATTTTTACTTTGCATTTTACTGATAATTACTGAGGTTGAGCATCTTCTGGTTTTCTTAGTGATGAGTTAATGAATCAATTATTCATCTACTTTGCCTATTTCTTTTACTGCATTATTATTGCATAAAGACATATAGGGGTTTAAAAAGTATTCTGCATATGAATTCTTTGATATTTATGTCTAAATAATTTATCCCAGTCTGTCACTTGAGTTTAAAATATATTTATAATATATTTTGTTGTACAGCAATTAAAAACTTTGAAGCAATATATTATATTAATCTTTTCCTTTGTGGGTTTCAGTTTTGTGTTTTGCTTTAGAATATCTGGTTAGCTTAAGCTTATAAAAATGACAATATTTTCTCCCTATAGTTTTACATTTTTGTTTTGTGATCCTTTAAATCCATCTAAAACATGTGATAATGGATTGATGAGGGACTCTAACCTCACAGTTTTATCTGAATAGACACTAGTATAAATACCATCAGTTTACTATCCCCCTAATGATCTGAATGCCAGACTTGACCAGGTTTGTCAGAGGGTTGGCCACACAAAGCCAACCACGACTTCCTGCCCACTTTGCTTCACTTTCTGGCTGACGGGAGGCCTACACATCCCCTGACCTACGTTCCTTGCTGCTAGAGGCGGTCATGCGACTCACTTTGCCCCAGCCGTGTTATTTGCAGAAGTTACCAGATGGGGGTTTGCACCAAAGGTTGATCTGCAGTGAGGCTAGAGGCCCTCTCTGCCCCCTTGGCCTTGCTCAGCCATGCTCTCCGGGCCGAGAGCCTGCCTGTGAGTTTGCAGGTGCAAACATCTTAAACCAAGTGTGACAAAGATGGACAGGGAAGGAGAGTGGAGCTGAAGGGTGACAAGAGCTGAGCCTCTGATGGCACCACCAAACCACTCAGTGCTGAAATATTAACCGCGATTTATTTATTCTTGTGCTATTTGGGTTTTCTGTTAAACACAACCAAATGCACGTTTAACTATTAGAAACATAAACCAAATTCCAACATAATTACGCAATTCTTTTCTAACCTGTCTGTTCCATTTATGTTGTTTGTTTCTACACTACACCAAGATAATGTAATTAATATTCAACTCATACAGATTTAAGTATATATGTATTTTTAGTATCTGAAAAGACATAACCTCATCCTTCGTTCTTTATTTAGATCTTCATAAGCTTTTATTCTTTCATTAAGTTTTAAAATTTATTATTTTGTCATGTTCCTTAAACAATCCTTCTTGGATGTGATACATATTGACTATTGAATGTTTTATTTATTTTGTTTATGCACCTAAAATGATTATAGTTTTTCTTAGTTATTACTATAGATAATGATAGTAGCATTATCTAATTTGAACTATATTGAATTACAGAGCTAAATCCTAGTTGATAATGGAGTGTTTTTTATTTTAATATATTTTGGTGAAAAGTTATGTTGGATTGCAAATCTATGCTTATTACCAATATTGATTTGTAGTCTTTTTTTCCTTTTGCTATCATTTCTGGCACAATGCCATGGTTATTTAGGTATCAGGAGACAATGTGGGTATTTTTCCATTGTTTGCTCTAGAACACTCTGTAGATGGGAATTATCTGTTCTTTGAACATTTGGCAGAATTTGTTCTTAAACTATTTAGAGGTTAGGTATTGGCTTAGTTCTTCAACTCAAGGGTGAAATTTTTACTTAGGATGCATTCTTCCAATATCTTATATAACAATGAGTTCAACATTGTTAAGTTGCTGATTTTGCCATTTATACTTTGCTTTGTAATTCTCAGAGACACAAAGAAAATAAAATGGTAAGATAAATATAAATTTTATGGTGTCACAACATTTAAAAAACTAGCATTTATTTTTGAGAAAATAATCTTAGAATTTGTTATTTTAATTAGAAACTTTTAATTAGAATACAGATTCTAAATTTTATTTATGATATTAGCAATTGCTATTCAAATAAGAATGATCTAATGACAATATTATTAAGAAAATCGAGCAAGTGCCCTGACAAAGAAAAATGTAGAATTCTAGAAAGTCATATAATTTCTTACAATATTGTTTTGTATGATTATAGACATTTTCAATAAACGCTTTTTGGAATCAGTAACAGACAAAAGACCTATTGTTTCCTAAAAAAGTAGGCACCTATTTCTCTTCTGAAAAATACTGTGCACAAAAGCATGTTTTATAATTCTGTAACGGATGCATTCATACTTCCAACGTTCAACCTTTTATAAACATTATTAATATGACTCACAGCTTTTAAGTTACTTTTTAATTTTTTTTTGGAATATGTTTCCTGGTGATATTTCATACAGCATGGCCCTTATTTGGAATTGGAAACTATCCATTTAGACAGTCAGAATCAATGATCATTCATGTATCTGGGGATTTTTTTCAAATAATAAATAAACATATCACTGTGGGCTGAATGGTGTCCCCCACAGTTCATACATTGAAGCCTTAACACCCCTATGGGATAGTGTTTAGAGATGGAACCTTTGGGGAGATGCTTAGGTCATGAGGGTGGAGCCCTTACAATGGGATTAATCCTCATAATGGGATTAGGCTCTTGTCAGAAGAGGCAAGAAAGAGGAGATCTCTCTGCCCCGTAGGGCTCAGGAAGGAGGTGGCCCTCACAAGCCAGGCAGAGGGCTCACCCCAGACACTGGATCTGATCCCTTGGCTCCTTGATCTTGGGTTTTCTAGCCTTCAGAACTGGGAGGAAATGTGTGATGCGTAAGCCCCCCGGCCTTTGTTATAGCAGCCAGGGCTGACGAAGACAAATATATTCTTGCAAAACACACTTCCTATGTCGCCAACACACACCCCACACTGACACGCACGTACCCGACTGCCCACACACACAGCACAGTGCATGGGTGGGAAGTGCTTTAAATTGTAATCATGATCAACAGTATTTCAGAAAAGATAATTTAAAATCCATATTGAATTTTATAATCATTTAAAATTTAAAAAGGCCCAAATTTATTTTAAGTGTGCATTCAGGAATATCACACAGTGATGGTACAAATCACCTTCATGTTTTAAAATGGCCTACTATGTATACTAATTTTCACACAGAGCACAGGCATCTGTAATAAATGTGATGGGCAACATATAAATAACAGCAGTCAGTGGCATCATAAACTTTCCCCCAAAATTGATTTGTTTGAGAGTTTTAAAAAATATCCAATAGAGATTGCGATAATGTTTTTCTCCATTTTTCTTTAAAAGATAGCAATAGCTTCTTATAGCAGAAACATTTTAGACATTTAAAGTTGAATATTGCTTTTCTTTTCAGTCCATTATCAAGGTTTAACGGTTCTTCGTTCTGTTTTGTTCATAAACTGCAGGGCTAGCCCAGCCGGGCGTGGCTCAGCGGTTGAACATCGACCTGGGATCCAGGCGATCGTGGTTCGATTCCCGGTCAGGGCACATGCCCGGGTTGCGGGCTCGATCAATGACTCTCTCATCATTGATGTTTCTTTCTCTCTCTCTACCCCTCCTTTCCTCTCTCTGAAATCAATAAAGATATGGAAAAATAAAATAAAATAAACTGCAGGGCTAACTGCACAGTCCCTGAAAAGAGGGAGAGACACAGAAAAATCAGGTCTCGCTATGGGCACTTTGCAGGGCATCCATCGTTACACTTTATTATGGAATTATTGAATTACCTAAGCATAAATAATTGAAAAGCCAAAAAAGCAAGACGCTTCAAAATTAATCTTGCAATACTGCTTTAAAACAGCCACTTTTAAATTGAGTGGAAAATGTCAAATCTATGATCTTCTACTGACACTTTGTCTTGCTTTACATTCCAGCAATTAGTCTCACTCGTCTCACAATAATCCTTCTTTCAGGCTTATTTTCAAATGGCAAACGCGGCTCAGAGAGTCTTATGACTATTTAAATAATAGATCTGAGTGTTCTAATGAAAGCCGCCTTATTTTAAAATCAGGTTTTCTTAACTGCTGGGCCTTCGAAGATTCTCAGAAAGACTCGTTCGCTCCCCGCCGCCGACCTCGGGGAAAGTGGGGCGACATCCTCCCGGGTGGCTCTGTGGGCACGTTTTCTTCGCTCACCTACGTAGAAAACTTGGCCACACGAGGCTCTTCTTAAAATTGAGGGCGTTTAATGAACTTCAAGGCTCCGTCGTAAACACTGAAAGAAATGGACCGTTAAATATGTTCTCTCTTCAGCTCAGCAGTTGTTGGTCTCTGCATTGTTTTGTTTTCAAACTACAGGCCTAAGTACACAGTGTCTGAAAAAGACCGAGACGGACACGGAGGCTGGAGAGACGGAGGGAGAGGGGCCAGTGACACACACACACACACGCACGCACACACACACAATCACAATCATGCGCGAGTGCAAAGACCCAGAGAGAGACAGGTGTGGGTGTCATTAGGCCACGTTGGAGCCCTGTCCCATCTTAGCGGAGCTCTGTCCCATCTTATTGGAGCCCTGTCCTACCTTAGCGGAGCCCTGTCCCGCCTTAGCGGAGCCCTGGCCCATCTTAGCGGAGCCCTGGCCCATCTTAGGGGAGCCCTGAGCCTGCCCTCACGTCTCCCTCCATGAAATCAGGCCTCGGGGGGTGACGGCCTCAACTGTAGCTCTTTGAATAGCACCTAAATGTGTGAGGGCCCAGCTCCCTCCTCCACGCCGGGAAAACAGCAGCGAGTTTCTGTGCAGTTTTGCTCCACCGGTTGTTTCAAATGATCTTATTTTGATTCCTGGTGAAGCTGAACATGTTTCTTCACCTGTGAATTTTCTCTTCATTCCTTACTTTCTTACTGCGGTTTTAGTGGTTCTGATTTGTTCCAGCCACAAGGACCATTAAATTCTTATTATTTTCCCAGTTCTGTGCTAGGTTTTGCCTGTATGTTCTCCAGGGAGCAGGTGCTGAGATGGGTTAGGGGTGCAAGTCGTTTGTTGGTTTGTTGGGGACCAGGGCAGACACGTGTGAGAAGTGCAAGTGGGAGGAGGCAGTGGTTGTCAGAATTCACTAGTGACAGTGCTGATAAGGTGTTAATGCCCCAGATTTATAAACAACTCATACTGTTGGACACCCAAAAAATATCCAATTAAAACATGGGCAGAGGACCTGAATAGACACTTCTCCAAAGAGGACATACAGGTGCCAAGAGACACATGAGAAAATGCTCAACGTTGCTAATCATCAGAGATGCAAATTAAAACCACAATGAGGTATCACTTCACACCTGGCAGAATGTCCACCATCAGTAAATCTACAAATGAAAGTGCTGGCGAGGGTGTGGGGAAAGGGGAGCCTGGGGCACTGCTGGTGGGAGTGCAGACGGGTGCAGCCACTGTGGACAACAGTGTGGAGGGTCCTCAAAACATTAAAAATGGAGCTGCCTTTTGACCCAGGTATTCTACTTTTGGGGATTGATCTGAATAAACCCAAAACACTAATTTGGAAGGACTACATGCGCCCCATGTCCATTGCGGCGTTACTTACAATGGCCAAGACCTGGAAGCTGCCCGAGTGTCCGCCAGGAGATGAGTGGATAGAAAAGCTGCAGTCCATCTACACGTGGAATGCTACTCAGCCACAGAAAGCATGAAATCTTACCGTGTGTGACGGCATGGAGAGACCTAGAGGGTATTCCCCGAGAGAAAGAAATCAGCGAAGGACAAACACCGTATGATTTCAGTTATTTGGGATCTAAAGAACAAAATAAACAGAATTGAAACAGGCTCATAGACACAGAGAGAGGACCTGTGGTCGCCAGAGGGGAGGGGGTGGGGGCTGGGAGAAAAGGTGAAGGGATTGAGGACAAATTGATATTTACGAAATAGTCACAGGGCTGTAAAGTACAGCGTAGGAGTACAGTCAGTAACACCGTAATACCTGTGTGCGGTGCAGGTGGGTACTGGAAACGTCAAGGGGAAACACTGTAAAGCATATGATTGTCTAACCACTGTGCCGGTCGCCTGAAACTCATAAAATAAAGCTGAATGTAAACTTTTAAAATGAAAATAGGAAAAGCCTTCCGATGGTGCTGCTGGTCTGACAGCAGGTGCCTGGGAATGGAGGTGGGAGGGAGCTGGATCGGGCAAGGAAGGACCACGCAGCAGAGGCAGAGCTGGTGAAGCCTCGGCCAGCCCCGCAGGGGCCTGCAGGGTGCAGGACACGGACTGGTTGTTGGAGGCATCAAGCACTGGGCAGAAGTGGCCTGGTCCTGGGGTCACCACCCCTCTCAGTCACTGGCTGGGGGCTTCCGTGCAGGAGCGTGGCCCTGCTCTGAAGCTGGGGCAGCCCCGGGCCGGGCTCTGGAGGGGCCAGCTGTCTGTGCTCATCGCTGGGAAAGGAGAGGTCCTTCCCTACAGAGGGCCACACCTTCACCACCATGCTGCCACTGAGGGGCTGCGGCTGGAGCAGGCACAGGAGACACGACCCCTGCGTAGGGGCGATCACAGCATGGGGGACGAAGACGGTGGATATAAATGCTCCTGGGAGGGTGATGTCCCGTAAAGGACACGACGCGTGTTGCCTCTGATAGTGATGGGGAAATAAAAACCTTGGACGGTGTGGGAGGCCTGTCTTAGCAAATGAGGGGTCCAGGGCGCTGCCCGGAGCACACGGCTCTGTAATGGGCAGTTCCCAAGTGCCGGGCTTGTATCTGAGCGATGGAGAGGGTAGGCCCTCGGAGGCAGGCCGCCTGTCCCGGGACGAAAGGGCCACCTTGGTTGAGGAAGTTCCCTTAGGCTGTTCCCCGGAGATGGATCACACTGCGAGAAGGCGGGACTAGGCTCCCGCGGCCTGGGACGTGCGCCTGGGTCCTGCAGGCGGGAACGGGGATGGCGCATCCAGCCCCCAGTACCGCGGACCTGCGAAGATGCTCAGGAAGAACCTGCTCATGCGCTGGCTGGGCTGGGCCGAAGGAAGGCAAGACCAAGTGCGGCTTCTGGTTCTATGCTGTAGAAATCAATGAGTCGGCGATGGATTTCTCTTATTGATTTTATAATCTCTATTTGCAAGAATGTGTCCATTATACTTGTATGAATTATATTTCTCCAATTTCTGTTTCCTTTTACAATTTTATGATCACTTTGACATTAAAAAGGTGAAACGTGGTCAAGTCAATTTATCTTCCTTGCATGGATTTGTGCTTAGAAAGTCATTCCTCATCTACAGAAAATGTCTGCTTCAATTTTTGTCTTTTAAAATTTGTTCCTTAATATGTAGCTCTTTAATTTAGCAGAGATGTGTTCTGTGGTATTACATAAGAATATATGTTCTTAAAATTGAGTTTATTCCATGACCATTTAATCATTGGACTGCAGGTGTTCAAAAGTGTGATGGAAAAGCCAGAGAAAATTCTCTGTTTTTTTCCATCTGTTTCTCATGTAACACGAGCAAAGGGAGGGAGGAGAAATGGAAAGGAGAGAGGCGTTTCTCCCACGTTCTTTTTGCTCTTCAGGCAGGAAGCAGTGTTCCTTCTCTGCCCTTTACTGTCACTCTTCAATCAGCCACCTCATTACTGTCTTCTCAGTCGCCGACAGCATCTTCTTACTCCCAAGACCCCTGGTTCAATTCCTCATTCTCGAGCAATACTGTAGTTTATCTCCAACACAGACATTTTAGGAGGCAATCATGATTTGATTGATTATGATTTGAGAAGTCCTGGCACTTGTCCTCTCTGATGGGGTCATGGAAACCGACTGGAGGAATAAAAATCATTTTTAATGGAGTAATATGGATTTCCTAAAAGCAAAGTCAAAAACATAAATTCACTTAAATTTCCAAACTATTTCTGTCAGAAGAATCTAAAACTCTTGGTAGAAGATAGATTATGAAATATTTTGGTTTCTGTTTTTTTTTCCCATCAAAGGTAAAGTTACATTGTTATTCCAAATTTATATTCATTCATGAATTCACTCTTTCATCGATTTTTTGTTTTTCCAGCAAAATTTAATTAAGCAGTTACTAAGTGTCAAATTAGCTTTTAGGTATCAGGAATTGGAAGGTGAGTAACATTCAGCTTCTGCCATTAAAAGTTTTCAAGCTGGTGAAAGACAGATGCATAAAGAGATGATGGGGGTGATGATGGCAGTGGTGAGGGTGCTTCTGATGGTGCTGACGGTGCTCATAATGGTGCTGATGATGGCGATGATGGTGCTGATGATCATAGTGATGGTGGTGGTGATGATGGTGCTGATGATGGGGATGATGGGGATGGTGGTGATGGGGATGATGGGGATGGTGGTGATGATGATGGTGATGATGATCATGGGGATGATGGTGCTGATGATGGGGATGATGATGATGGGGATGGTGGGGATGGTGGGGATGATGATTATATAGTAAAGGCAGTAATAGAGGGGTGGCTAATTTGTTAAAAGAGTATATGGAGGGTCAGCTCCCCCAAATCGGCCATCATGGTAAGAAAGGCTTCCTGAAAGAAAATGTTGCAGGTAATGTTGGCGAGCTTACTTTAAGCAGTGGGACCTATACAAGTACTGGGAGTGGAGAAGCACCAGGAGATGTAATTCTGCATGTCGTTCAAATTCCTAGCATAGTAACAGCACACACTCTTAGTGTTATTAGGTGTGCTCTCAAATATTAAACTCTGGTCAGTGAGTCAGAAAACCTGGAATCCAAAACCTGTTAGCTTTGTGCCTCGGTTATGGTGGCTGGTCTCAGGAGTCAGTCCAGGCTGTGCAATGATGCTGACTAGCTTTTGCAGCCTATAAAACACAGCAATAAAGATTAAGGCTCATTTTGGCTAATACATCTGTAAAAATATTAAATACAATGTGATATTTTAAAAGTGTGTAGGCACTCCAAACAAGTTTGTAAATTTGTATAAACACTAGACAACTATTTTTTTGTAGTTTTAAGGAATGTTTTCTTTGCCAGAATGTAAATATTTTCTTTTTTTCTGAATAAATATTTCTAGGCAGAGTTATCAAATTTCTACCTCAAGGTTTACAATGTTAACAACTGAAATTTTTATGTTAAATCACTAATTAAGAGATTTGATAACATTTGAAGAAATACTAAAATAAATCATTAATTTGCCATAAAAGAAGACCAGTGTTTTCCTGTTGATAAATCTGGCCAATAAAATTGCTTTTTTGAGTATTTCAGATCACTATGATACTGTGTCTAATCACTTATTTTTTTTATTGTGTTTAGCTTCTTACCAATGAGCATGATAGCGCTCTAGGGTTAGAATAAGAGGTATTAGCTCTTAGAAGAAAATTATATTCTCTGATATTTTTGAGGTTAAATATATTCTTGTCCTGCTGACTGAGAGATGACCTTTTTCATGTTCTAACAGCTACAAAATATATTTTATTCTCTAAAATTGAACAAAAGGAAGCATAAACATCTGTTGCATTCTCTAGTCTCACTTAGAATTTCTTTGAGTTCTTTTCAAAGATGTTCTTCAAGCTTTTCAAAATAAAGTCAAATTAAGGTCTGACATTCCATTCAATCAAAGAGTCCAGTGAACCAACAACACTGCAGCCAACATGCAGACAAGCTAGAAAGACTGAGTTCTAACCTGAATCCCTTAAGGTTCATATTGAAAAGTCCCATCTCATTATTATTTAAAATGTGCCCGTGTGTGTGTGTGTGTGTATGAAAAGGTTCAGAGAGACATTGTATTTCACCCTCTATAAACTTAGACCTGGTCGTGTAGAATTCCCTTTACCAGCACTTTTCTGTGGGACTCATTTTTTATCATCTCTGTTCTGCATGCACCCCATTTCCTCAGGAAGGTTTGCCTGCATCTGTAGTTTTTTGATTTTTTTTTGCATTTTTGCTGACACAGTGTGGCCGAGTGGAAACTAGACTTGCATAGGAGGAAG